>NC_056741.1:1133110097-1133175097 GCF_019279795.1 Protopterus annectens | reverse complement strand
TGGAAAACACAAACAACACCGGCTAACTATACCTATCCAAGTGTGAGCAATAACCTATATACGAGTATATGTCCATGTGAGTGTATATATATAGCTTGTGTGTGTGTGCATGTGTGTGTGTGTGTGTGTGTGTGTGTGTGTGTGTGTGTGTGTGTGTGTGTGTGTGTGTGTGTATATATATATATGTATGTATATGCTCTTACATGTATATTTGCTTGAATGTATATATGGAAACTTAAACATTTATATATTCTTATACATTTGTGAAATATCTTGCAATGCTCTAGCAAGTTCTTATCTACTCTCACTGTATATTTTGCACACTTGTATTTTCAACCAAAAGGGGGAATATCCTCTTATTGTATACTAACGGCTGTAAAGTCTACAATCTGTATGCTACTAATCTGTAATTTCTCTTTGGTAAATTTTTCTTCTTTCTGTAAACTTATGAAGTTTTTTCCCCAGAGCTCCAACACTTGTTGTCCAGTTGGACTATCCTGGCAAACAAATGTTAAATAAATAAATGTTAAATAAATAAATAAACATAGGATATGTATATATCACTTTATAGATGGTCAACTGATAAAAGTCAATATGAATGTAGAATATAAGCAGATGCTCAATGACTGATTGAAGGAAATAAACTGGTGAAAAACAGTACACCAGAAATTGACCAAGAATGCATGAGGTACATCACCTTTTGTTGGAAAATAAAATTTGTGCTAAGACAATTACTTTAAAACTAATTTACCACAGAACAGCAAATTAAGGTGTGTGGGGGGCACATGGCTCTAACTTGAGTTGCCCTTGCAGTTTTCTTACAATTACAGCCAACATTCTTGTTGTCCATTCTAATCCTGTCAACAACTGAAAAACAATATTTTTTTTAAAATATGCATATGCACTGCTATGCTTGCAAAGTGCATTTTACTTTTTTTTTTACTGAATATGGCATATACGGCTATGGAAACCTGCAATTGTTTTTTTGTCCATTCATAAAAGTTATCCCATCTTGAGAAACTTAACTTAAGTGATATATATAGATTACAAAGTTTTTACCATTAACATTATCCCTCTATACATGTGCCAAATGCAACTATGGGCAAGTGTTTGTAAAGCTATAATAACCGCAGAAGCCACTAGGGATGTCTGCCAAGTTCATTGGTAGCCATCATCAGTTTGCTGAAATCATTACAGCCTAAAACAAAGAATCTATTTTTATCTAATAAATTAAAACAGGTGCAACTCTGGTGATCTTGGACAAATCTGAATCATCTTTTAGCATCTTCCAATTATCCTGGACTATACATTTAATCTCAGTAATATGTACACTATAAGTAAAAGAAAAAAATAGTTAAAGAAATCCAATATTGTCATTACTTAATGAGTGCTGGTTATTCATGTTGAATAAGGAAAATTATGGCAAAAACATACAGTACCTAAAGTTAAGCATTAGGTACATATAAAGTACTACAGGAAAGATGAAGGCTTTGCATTACTTCATATGTATTCGAATAATGCAGACAGAAGTGGCAAAAACATACAGTACCTAAAGTTAAGCATTAGGTACATATAAAATACTACAGGAAAGATGAAGGTTTTGCCTTACTTCATATGTATTCGAATAATGCAGACAGAAGTGCCTTTGCACAGTCATACTTGAAAGACCTAAGGCAAGCAGTAGAGTGTGCAGCTTTTATTATTAATATTTAAAAAAATAAATGGGGTTTAAAATATTTTATATAGGAGTATCCTCATTGTGACAATGTGAGGTGTTGCCAGCTATGCCAGAGAAGTGAGGTAGTGGATTTGTAACATATGCCAACACAGCTAACTGGACATTAGCAAAGAATCATATGTCATTTGTGTATCAAACTGATTTGAACAGATGTTTGTGTTGAAAAAAGTATTTGTAAAGCTGCTTGTGTTAAAATGCATCAACAGTGTGCCCTGCTGGAAAGAAAATAAATGTACATGTATTATTGTAACTAAATTAAATGTATATGTTTTGACAGAGGATAATGAAAGACCATAGGCTAAACTCAATTTTTAAAAATACTAAAAACATTAAATTACTGGGCCTAGGCCATAAAGATGTTATCTCACAGTTTTTAATGAAACCAGAGATACAATGTCTGTAAGAAGTATGGTTTATTAGCTCCTGCAGGAAGAGGGGAAGTGTTTTATAGATTTATGACTTCCAGCAGCTGCACCAGATTTCAGTAATGCTCTTATGTATATATTATTGACATGTAAGTGCTAAAATCCTGGCAACTTCTATTGTTGGTGATAGCAAGGGAAGCAGAAGTCAGATGACCAGATGTATGTGATATCATTCTGTACAGAAATAATGTATTAATGTTAGAGGAGACTGACGTCTCAGGAGCAGTCTGTTCCTGGAATCTGACTAAGGAGGAAGACCACTCACCCACTTCATCTTATCTTGGTCTAGTAAGTGACCATGGTTAGTAATTCTCTAAATCAGTTAGAAAAATATAGTGAGAATAGTTAAGTATTGTTTTTCTCTAACTGTGCAAATCTTTCCAGCTGTCTTATTTTTAATACTTCCTGTGACTGAAATGCTGGGGTTTACTGTAAATAGATATTTAGTATGTTCATGTTATTGTATTAATTATTATTAAATATATTTTAATGTTTAATTGTGCCTGGTTCTTTTAGAGAGTATTTAAGATTTGAGAGTATTTGCATATCATTTATTTGTTGATAACTGTGGCCACACCTGAAAGCCTGGCTGTTTGGTCAGCTTTACCATTTGTAGTATTAACTTCACTCAGTATAATTGGATACCCTGAAAATTAAATAAAAGAAAGTGTATGTGTGTATCAGCTACTTGGAGTAGGGACATGAAGCACTGGTTTCACAGACATGATGCTGGATGACTTGGCTTTGACACTCAGCTGATGACCTAACCCTACAGCTGTGCCAGTGGGGAGTCTTACAGGGGATCTGAAAAGAGACAGATAGAGAAACCCAGACCCCAGGTTGAGTGTGGTCCCCTGTGTGCTCTTAAGGGAAATTGTGCATGATGCAAAGTGGTCTGGATATGGAAATACTGAGTGTATCTATTTGTATTCCAAGTGAATGTCCCTCTCTAGTATCAATGCTGAGGATTCAGACTGCTTGGTTACTGACTCAGATTGGGGACATCACACTCATGTGGACACCCTGTTCGTTACTTTAAAGAAGAGAAAGAGGGAGATAGGAAGGACTGAAAAGGAGATACACAACGAAGAGGGAATCACAGAAGGAATACATCAATTAAGTTGTGCTGGAGAAAGTGGAAGTGGAGAGAGCACAGTGTTTTTGGTGGGGGAATAGACTCCCTATGTTTTCAATTTTTTAATATAAGAAAGCAGTGTGGGTGAATAGGTGTCAGTATAAGAGAAAGGATAAGGAAAGAAGGGCTGAGGAGATGTCAGCAGGAGTTCTAGTCCACAGAGCCCCAAACACTTCCCACCGCCAGATGGTAGTGCAGTGGAAGACCCTGATGTTAAGCTGTTATAGGCCTGTGTTGGTGCAATAGTTGGCACTAACTGGGACAGCATACCTTGAACACATTGAAGAGATGCATTGATTGACTGAATCCATCTGTCCACAACCTCCTCCACCAGGTCCTTAACCAAGTCACAAAGCCCCCATTCAGTGAGGCTTGCCAGGCTGCTATGTGCCAGGGTACCTGCAGGACTGGCATCACTGCCCTGATATTATGAGTGTGCTTCTGCATGGTCAGTGGGTTAGCACTCTCTAATCTGGGAAGTAGATGTATCAGCCACTTCAGAGGATTTCAGACTTGTAAAAAACTGAACATAAATAAGAGAAAAAATAAAAAGGAGAAAGGAATGCAGAATTAAAATAAAAAGAGGGAAAGGAGGAAACAAAAGAGAGAAAATACACAAAATAAATTCATACATCAGATTACACAGCATTCATTTTTTTTTTTACTTTAAACATTTGTTTAAGTCCTTATTGAAGTAAAACAGAAGGTACAGGAAGTTCTTATGGAGACTTTAGATGATTTTTTTTTTTTGGGAAGTCCTTATGTGTACCTGATAGAAGAGTGTATTGCTATCAAGTTCTGTTGGGTTTTATATGTTATGATTATTATGCAAACACAGTGATCATATTTTTGCCTAATGTATTTGTTTCCAATATTTGAAAATACCCTTTATAAGCACTTACATATTATAAAACTAGCTAAACACAGAATAAGGCAGTTACACATTGGCTTATCTTTTACATTTAGTTGCAGCAATATAGTGAATGCACTGTATGGCTTGATTTACTATGCTTTATAAACTAGTTTTCTATACATATGTTAATGAAATCAGTTAAACACACACTATTATCTACTACTTTATTCATGCTAACCATCTTCTTAAAATAGCCTTGCTGTTCTTCATTCCTGCTGTGGGTTATTGGATGCAGCCTGCTCCTCAGCTATAAAATGAAGACATAAGAACAATTTTTGTTTACCTGTACTTCACCTTTTTCCCTTAATATTACTTATACAATTAGAAGTCATTTTCAAGACATTCCGTTCACTGTAGTACTTGCAAAGTATGGGTTTGTTGAAACATGTATAGTTAAGTTATCTGAATTTCCATACTTGCCAATCTTTCCTTAACAAGTTTTAAACAAATTGATACACTTTTGGTAGAACTGTGATTTAAAAAAAATATACTTTGCATTTAACAGTCTATGAAATGTGTTCAGTCAAAAGGTGCATGCACAGAGAAAAATGTAGCAAGTCATGGAAGTTTTCATTTACTTAGCTATACAAAAGTATGTGCTTTGAGAATTTTCTTCCTTAATAATTCTAAGCGTATAAGGGAATGGTTTAAAAATATCTTTTGAAGTTATGCAGAAGTAATACAACTGGTCACTTTATGACTAGGGTGTGATGCCTGACCGAGGTCAGACATCTAGTATGCGCAGTTAATGTTATGGAACACATTAATATCGTTTACATTATTCTTATACTAATAAATAATTGTCTAGCCTACACAACGTTATCTGCATGTAATTTAATTTAATTATTACCTATGGTAATGCAATACTAAATGTATGGAGATGTAATTTTTTGTTTGCTTTCTGTATATATACATGAACAAATAGTTGTAAGTGAACTCATGCGAATGTATATATGTGATTTATAGGCATATATATAAAATATAACTATATATATATATATATATATATATATATATATATATATATATAATGGCCAATAGAGGTACGACTGCTGAATCCTCCACAAATGTACTTTATAAGCACTTACATGAGTGCATGGATTGTGGCATCCCTAACAGAACCAAGATGCATCCTCCAAAAAAAGGAAGTCAGTCTGGTAGTCCCCTGCCATAAACAAAAACAAACTGCAACAGAAGAAAGAAAGTGTTGCAAAAAAGAGTAAAATCCCATGATTGGAGGAACTCCCCAGTCAGCCTCAGTAAGAATCTGAGATTCCTCATAAAATCCTCTAAGGCTAGTTACAAAAACAAAATTACCTCTGATTCTAAAGACAACCACAAAGCATTCTATAGCTATGTGAAGAATGTCAATAGCAATACTCAGATCTGCTCTGACTTACAGCACAATGGCACTAAATATACAGAACCAACTGATATTGCCAACATCCTGGCAGATAGGTTCAGTACTAACTTTACCCCCCTCTCACCCCCTAAAGGGCCCATCTCTCTACTGTAAAAATGCAAAGTTCCTGTAATCACGGCTGCACAGGTAAAAAACACACTCTCCAAATCCAAGAACACAGCATCCATAGGCCCTGACAACATCCCAGGCTGCATTCTACACAAACTACAGAATGAACTGCCACCCCACCTAAGCACCATTGTTCAGTCATAGCCTCACTTCAGGCTTTGTGCCCACTGAATGGCACACAGCGACGGTTAACCCACTCCACAAAGGGGAAGCCACCATGGACCCTGGGAATTACCACCCCATTAGCCTAACGAGCCTGGTCTGCAAGGCCATGGAATGTATCATCATGGAACTTATAAACAAAGACATTGGTAATCTCCAAACTCTGGACCCCACCCAATGTGGGTTTGTAAAAGGCAGATCATGTCTCCTAAACCGGGCAGACTTCTTTGAATCAGCCACCAAAGCTGTAGACAAGGGTAAGGTGGTTCACACAGCCTATCTAGATCTCACCAAGGCTTTTGACACCATCCTCCACTCTGGAATTATAGATAAACTCACTAAACTAGGTATAAATCCCTACTTCACAAGATGGATTGCCAACTGGTTCACTGACAGAACCCACACTGTAAAAGTTGCAGACTCCAAATCCGACTTCAGACCAGTGACAAATGGAGTACCACAGGGTTCAGTCCTGGGTCCTCTCCTGTTTGGTATCTACTTTTCTGAAGTACAGGCTAACACAAAAGGTCTTTGGCTAATGAAGTTCGCAGATGACTGCAAACTAGGAGCCATAATCTAAACTCCTAACAATGTGGACATCCTACAAAAGGGCCTCACTGAGACAGATGCCTGGTGTCAAAGCCATGGCCTCAAGATCAATGCCAACAAGTGCATTGTCATCCACTTTGGTAAAAACACTGCACCCATGAGCTACCACATAGGTGGTAGTCTACCTAACATCAAAAGTGTGATAACAGACCTTGGGACACAGGTGGATAGTAGTCTCTCCTTTGATAATCACATCGCCATAGTAGTCAGGAAATCCTTCTACGTGGCACACCTGATCATAAAAGGTTTCTCATCCAGGAAAAAAAGAGGTCAATGTTCCTCTCTACTTGTCACTGATTAGACCCATTTTAGAGTACAATGCCCCTTTTGGTATGTACCTCACAAGACATCTGCCACAACTGGAAAGGCCACAGAAATACCTCACAAAGAGGATTACCAGCCTCAAACAGATGCCCTATCCAGACCGTCTCAAAAAACTCCATCTTTACTCTGTCACATATCGCCTGTTCAAAGGCGATCTCTGCCTAACATACAAAGCTATGTCAAACCCAGAGCTGTTGGACATGCTCCACTTAAAGAAATCCCAATCCCTCCGAGCTACATGCTCTAGTTACCTAAACTTTGTCACCACAATAAACAGAACATGCTGGAGGGATAGATTCTTGTCCCAGAGACTTCCCATACTCTGGAACAAACTACCTATCTGTATCAAACAAAGCTCCTCATTAGCACTCTTCAAGAAAAATCTTGATGATTGGATGAGAAATAGGATATTCACCCCGGGGTCACCTCCGGGGGTCACCTCTGTGGCTCTGCTCGACAGGGGCACAGGAAAATAATTTTCTTGGGTGGTGAAAGCCAGGGTACCTTTTTCGCTAGGCTTATATATGCCCTAGGGCCAATAGCCTAGTACCTACCTATGAACCTATATATATATATATATATATATATATATATATATATATATATATATATATATATATATAAAATTATGCATATATGTATATATATATATAATATATATATATATATATATAATATATATATATACACACACACACACACACACACACACACACACACACACACACACACACACACACATACATGCACACACAGATTAATATATTAATCATACATATATTACATTTGTATTTATACAAACAGTTATGTTATTACATACACATTCTATGTATATGTATACAGATGCAGTTCTGTGCATAGATGTGTTTATGCTTTCCTTTGCATTATTATAATAACCTTACAGATACAAATTTGCAGTTGCATATATTTCTTCTAGCAAATACATTCTATTATACAACATTCTTATAGTTTATTTTTTAAACCTATGTTTACTACGACAATAATATTAATAATAATAATAATAGTAATAATATTTACGTAGAACTCTGGGCTTCTCACTGCTACCTGTTCAACCATCTCTGCCAGCTGTTTGGCCCTATACTTCTGAAGGTCATTGTACCTGTGGTGGAACTGTTTGCCAGAGTAGATGTGTCATTATCCCCCTTGGGAAAATCCTGATTCTCTTGAATTACCACATCAATGGTAGTCCACTGAACACAGAAGGCATTATAAGGGATCTGGGAACACAAGTTGACAGCAACCTCTCTTTTGATCACCACATTACCACTTGGTCAGAAAGTCCTTCTGTGTGGCCCATCTCATTACTAAGAGTTTTGCATCCAGGAAGAAAGAAGTCATTGTCTCCCTCTACTCTTCCCTCATTAGGCCAATCATCGAGTTCAATGCCCCATTTGGCATGTACCTCACTAGACATCTGCAACAACCGAAGAGGACACAAAAGTACCTCACAAAGAGAATCCTAGGCCTTAAATTCTTGTCCTATATGGGCATACTCAAAAAACTCCAACTATTCTCTATCTCATATCGCCTACTTAGAGGTGATCTGTGCTTTACTTAAAAAGCCATGTCTGACCCAGCTCTGTTAGAAATGCTACATCTAAAAAAATCCCAATCCCTCCACACCACATGCTCCAGAGACCTCAACCTCATTACCACAATCAACAGAACATGCTGTTGGGACAGGTTCATAACCCAGAGACTGCCCATGCTATGGAATAGACTTCCCAAACATGTCAAGCAGAGCAACTCACTGGGCCTATTCAAAAGAAATCTTGATGAGTGAATGGGAAATAGAAAATTCACCCCGGGGATCACTCCAGTGGATCTTCTCAACAGAGGCACTAGGAACTAAGGTTGGATGGCACGATGCCAGGATAATCCTGTGGGCTAGACTTGTAAAGGCTCCAGGGCCATTAGCCTAGTACACACCTATGAACCTATGAACCCTTTCAGGGATGACTTTCCCAACTCCTGCTAGATCTTAATCTTTTTTCACTCACTACTGCTTGTGCATACCTGGCTCTTATTCAGATATGACTCCCTAAGAAGGTGGACCATTGTTGGGGCTTAGCAGAAATACAAATCTCTAGATATATGATTACCAAATTTTAGTAAATGTTGAGTAGTTTGAGGAGAGAAGTTGTGCCAGATGATGCTAGATATACAGAAATTGAACTTCATGGCTATGCAGACTTCAATACACCTAACTCCATTTTGATTTTTTCAGAATATATTAATCTTTGAGCAAAAATAAGGTTATCTGCACATTCCTGTGACATGCTGGGGACTGTTGGGTAGTGTTGCAAACTCCATTGCTGCTCACAAACCATTCACATGGCCTGAAGTCATGTTCATGAACAGCCAAGAGTGAATTATTTATGTAAGTGACCATAAACATTCACTTATTACTGTGATTCATAGAGATGCACATAAAAGGGCATAGTTTGCATAAAAAAACCTGTGAGCGGACCCGAATTTATGTGTAGTAGTTTAACATCACCATACTAAGTTGCTGTTATTAGAGTTAGGCATCAAATTAAGTATGAAAGTATGGAATTCTTAAAGTAAGAAAACAGTAACAAAAGTATTGAAATTTAATATGAAACACTTCCAAATAATGTAAAATTAGTGAGTTACCTAGAATAAATGTTTATTTTACTGATATGATATGAATATTGTCATGGTTGAATTGAATAGTTTAAAGCTATCATTTGTAAATGAAAAATAATTGCAGCAGTGAAAATGATAAATCATCACTAAGAAAAGTCATTTACTTTGGTATCCTTTAGTGATTGTGTGAAGTATTGAGGTAGTAAGCATGTGCTGTTGACAGAACATACATGTGTCCTTACTTGAAGATTTCTGAGTGTCACTGAAAAACGAAAAATGACAGTATTATGAATACATGAAAATAGTATGGGTTAAGGGAAGGATTTCTTTATTAAAAAAGTGATTGCTTAACTGTTCTGAATGCATTTATGATACTGCAACTATTAGTAAAGCACAACTTTACTTGGCTGGACTGGGATTCTGCAGGTATAATTATGGGGTTTTATGTTAACTACCTTTATTTATAGGAGGATGGCAAGCACACATGGTCATTGTTGTGTTGTTTGAGTACATAAAACTATTGTGTGTGTGTGTGTGTGTGTGTGTGTGTGTGTGTGTGTGTGTGTGTGTGTGTGTGTGTGTGTGTGTGTGTGTGTGTGCATCATCATGACCTTTTTTATATGCAGTAATGATGCACAACGAGGGATCAAGGCTGAGAAAGGATAACTTCAGTAATGAAGAAAATTACATCCTCATGCCAGCTCTTAGGACATATGGAAGATGTCTGTTTTCTAAAGGGAGGCCCAAACAAGCTCAGAGGGCAAAAACCTGGAATCAAGTTTCCTGGACATTAATGCAGTGGATGGTGGAAACTGCACATTAACACAGTACCAGAAGAGGGCAAAGACAGTACTGTAGGATATGCTATAAGCAAGGTGAGGCAAAATTCAATTGCCGGTACAAGTCTGGTGGGAGCCTCCAATATTTATCCCATTAACACCAGATGAGGAATACCTCCTGTCCATCAGGTGAGATGACTATGACACAGATGATTATAACACTGGAATAATCAGAGGTGGTGTGGACACTGTCTACTACCAAAGTCTGCAGCAGCAATAGCTGTCTGCTCAACAAGGTTGGTTTTAAAACAGTAAATATATTTATATAAAAAAAGAAACGCTGACAAGAAATGATTACAGTAAACACACTTCAGTTAGGTGAATCTTTCACATTTGCACTAAATGACAATGCAGGCAGTGTACATATTAAGTGCTGTATGCTTCTCCTTAATAAGCATACAATAGTGTATGCAATGTCTTTATTAGTAATGTTTTCAAATCATTTTACAGGATCTGGAGCAGAAGAAAAAGTTCCAATATACCAATACATTTGGAGGGCATCATCATTAGAATGGCTATTGAAGATGACTGGAGAAGTGTGGAAATGTCAGTAATTGTTAGTAACTAGCTTTCCATCAAAAAGGAAAGAGAATTATTTCAGTTCTGCTTAAATATTTAAGTTATACTTATTGTGACTTGTGCAGAAATAATTCTTTATACTTTTCTGCTCATTTCTATATTTTAGCCAAAAAAGTTATCTGTTTGTAGTTTTAATTTGTTCTGCGACCCAAGTCTTCTATTTTAATATACAGATTTGCAGCTGTGGGAAGATTGCATTTCTACACTATTTTGCACATCCACTTCCCAAGTAGAATTACTTGTAAAAGCTATCCATTTGTTCTTTAAATCCTGTGGGGCCATAGTCTTGTAGGTTAATTCACTGTTGTGGCAGGACTGTTTACTACTACCATAGCTGAACCTTAGTCATTTATTACTGCATTTTTTCATGAACAGTGCTCCTGGTAAGATTCTGCATAGTCTGGTGCCTTAAACTGTAGGAGAAGTTCAAAAGTGAAAAGATTGTTTCTGCCCAAGGTTGCGCTTTTACATTCTGTTTATCATTTGCCTGCTTAAAGTTGCATTATGTGTCTGCCCCATCCCCAACTAACACATTAAGCTAAAGTTTCTTAAAGAACTCCAATACTAGCTTTATTTGATTGGATGCCTCTCTAGATAGCCAATTTGTTCCTCTTTAGCTGGTCTGCTTGTCATTAGAAAGCCTACTTGAAAGATTTACCCAACTCTAACACCCTTTTGCTGTGGTAGTCTTATTAGGCTGTGTCTCTGGTCTCCATCCCTCATGTTAATCTGAGTTCTATTGTCCCTCTGTCCCCTCTTCTAGTGTTATTCTCTGTTGTATAAGCTATTTATGTAGTCTTCCCATGTATTGTTTTCCATAGATTTATGATACTGAATGCCCACCCAGCAAACCCCTGTTGCTCTTGCCTATATCTCCATTACTACATATTGCCTTCTGCTCATTTCCCTTGAGCTCAGAAAAGCATGGCATCCTGGCCTGCATTTCGGAAGTGTTTTACTTGTATTCATTGCCATGAAGGCAAAGTTAAATACCTTTGATTGCTAGATCAGTCTTGCTTAAGTTATTTTGAGTAAACACTACTGTTTCCTGCTTTTCTGTATGCATTTCACTGTATTTGTTTGTAAAAAAAGTGCTCTTCCTGTCACTATTACTGCTGTAAGACTGTCAAAATCACCTTCAACTAGGAATTTCCAGCTAGGTGTTTAACTGGTCTGTGGTAACATCTCACTTGTGGGCCTCTTCTACTGTGCTTTTACACTAGGTGACTTGGTTTATTCATCCTGTTGCAGGGTGTCCTTGCTTGGTCTTTCTGAGTTGGGAAATGCACAAACGGACTTGTAGTGTAGTAATTTTATTGGCCAGAGGACTCATTAGTTAATTGTCTGCAATACATTGTGTGTCAACAAGTTTAGAGCAGCTGGCTGGGTATTGAGGGGCAATATTTACAAATTTAGTAGAATTCAATATTGTATAAACATTAAATTTACTAGAATATAGTACTATTAAGCATAATCAGCCCCAATAAAGCACCCTTATTAGTCTGCACAAACAAAATTCTACCCCCATATAGCTCACCAATCAAAGGACTGGACAGTATGGATATGCACTTTCCTAACTTCTCTGTAGCCAGCTTGGTGGAATGAGTATACTGATGCAATGGAGCAATTGTCCCATGTTTACTGATAACCACTTGAGCCTTAAAGAAGCAACACAGTATGTGAGAGGTGTTCTTATGCAATGACCCTGGAGGCTAAACTCTTGCATACAAATGCACATCAGGCTGTCAAAACCACAAATAACACCCACCTCACATAGCACTAAGCACACATATAGACTAATGTAGGCTTAGGCACTGAAAAGAAAACTTTCTAAACAACAAAGATTGCCTAGACCACCCAATGTCAAAGCTATGCCTCAGCAAGCCCAAATACTCACAGAAAAAACAATACCTAATCCAATACATACTGTCACTCTCAGTGGAGCCCCAAAACACTAAGCCCAAAGGCAAGAAAACACACTTCCCAGGGGACTTGTCATAAAGGATTCAATTTTAAGATATACTGATTCACTTCTAACCAGGATGAACAAGAAGAATATAACTATTAGTTGATTATCTGGAGCCAGGATCCCCCAAATCACACACACACACACACACACACACACACACACACACACACCCACACACACACACACACACACACACACACACACACACACACACACACACACACCCACACTCAAGTCATTACACCAAAGGTACCAGTATGATTCCATCATAGTCTATGTAGTTGTAAATGACCTGAGATGCACTTCTCTGGACTATATGAAGAGAAACAGTATTGAGCTTTCAGAAAATGTGTCTCATATGCTACACTGAGCAGCCTATCACCATCACAGAGGATGATGCCACAATATGAGTGAAAATGATTGCGTTCAATAACTGTCTGCCTTTCTGGTGTCATTTTAAGGGGGATCTAATATTTGTCAGCTTAGTAGGACATTGTTAATAGACTGTGTTGGTTTGCCAAGGATGATCTGCACCTTTCTCCTCTAGGCTTTTGAATACTAGCTAAAATTTATTCACCCCCATAGTGCCTTTTTTAGGCAATGTCAAACTGACAAACCTACTGACACAGCAAAATCAACTCAACTGAACCTCAAGGTGTTACTGCTCAATGCCAGGAGCCTAAATGAAAAACTCACTTCTAGCCCTCCTCACACTCTTGAATATAGACATCTGCGAAGTTACCGAGACATGGTTTAATGCAGCAGAGAGGACCCCAGCAGTGCAAACTTTCAGTGCCTTCTACACTTTTAGGCCAGCAAATGCACAGATAAGGGCTAAAGGTGGAGGTGTCACAATATACATCAATAACAAGCACAGTTCTAAGGGGTTCAAATAGGATGACATGCTGGAGTTCCTCCATGTGCAGATCACCATAAACAAAATCCTGTACCATATTCTAGCCAGCTGTAGGCCGTCATCCATGTCCCAAGAAGTGCACAATGCATACTTGGATGTACTAGAGACATTTATCATCTAACCTTAGACCCTAATTATGGCAGACTTTAATTACCTGTATACACTGAGATTCCTACATGAACTCACATCTACAGGTACAGAGATTACTGGACTTAGTAAATACAAGCACCTTTAACCAAATCGTGTATATGCCCACTATAAGGGCCAACATACTGGGCCTTGTGCTCACAAATATGGGAGAATGCTGCACCTGCCACCTCCATCTCCCATGTCTCATCCTTACAAGTAAAGTCTGATCATAAAGTTTTCTCTTTCAAAATCAAAATCAGCTCTATTATCCCATTAAAATCAGTAACAGTAACTATTCCAAGGCAAATTACTTTTCATTAAGTAATGGTTTGTCAAACTTCAATGCCCATTCAAATCTGAGAAACACAGTTGCCTATGCTTAATTTCTCTCAGAAACTCTGGCTAATCATGTCAGTGAATACATAGAGGCTGCTGTACCTGCCAGAAGTAATCCCAGGACTATTTGCAGAAACAAATCACCCTGGTGGGATCTCAAATTAAACAGGATATACAACAAAAGCAAAAAAGTATAGCAAAAATCAGGAAGGGTAATTCCCATAAAGATAAAAATCGTGTTATCAAACTAAATAGGCAAATAAGAGGGCTAATTAGGTCAAGCAAAGCCATCTTTGAGGTTAAGATAATCTCTCAGGTGAAAGATAACCATAAGGCCTTCTTAAGCTGTCAGAAACCTCAAGGGCTGCACACAGCAATGTATTGAAATGGTGGTTAATGGTGCCATATTCACCATAGGAAGCTTGTTAGAGGACAAATTCATTTCCAACCCTCCACACCCCAACTATGTCCCCAAAATAAGCTTAAGCATAACCCTTCCAACTATAACTAGGGGGCATGTACTGGTTGTGCTCACTAAAGCAAAGAAAACAACCTCAATGGGCCCTGATAAAATCCCAAGATATGTGCTGAACATTTTAAAATGCAGCTTATAAGACCCCTATTATCATTATTTAACTATAGTCTTAAAACAGGTTTTGTCTCAACTGAATTGAGGACTTTGACAGTCCTCCCCCCTTCATAAGGAGGACCTTCAACAGATCCTGGAAACTATAGACCCGTTAGTCTGGCTAGTCTTTTTTGCAAAGCCATGGAAAGAATTATTATGGAAACTATCTACAAGGACATAGAAGACCTCCAGTAATTGGATCCATCCTAGTTTGCCTTTGGCAAAGGAAGGTCATTCTTGCTGAATGGTCACTAAGACAAGGGCTGAGGGGAAACTGTGCATTCTGCCTACCAAGATCTGGCTAAAGCATTTGATGCAATTGTCAGCAAACTTACAGAACTAGGTATAAACCCTTTTATAACATGCTGAATAGCTAGCTGGCTCACTGATAGGATCCAGGAAGTTAGAATTGATGAGGCCACCATCACAGAGGCTGTTTACCACTGCAGTCCCCCAAGGCCCAGTGCTAGGCCACTACTCTTTGGCATCTACTTCTTGGATGTCAAAGCCAATGTCAAGGGCGTCTGGGTAATCAAGTCTGCAGATGATTGCAAAGTTGAAGCAGTCATTAAATCTCCACAGGATGAGAACACCCTTCAGGAAGGTCTAACACAGACAAATAATTGATGCCAAAGCCAAGAAATGCATTATAGTATTTTTTGGGAAGTCAGCCATGACAGGAAACTACATCATCAATAAAAACCCCTAAATGTGGATTCATTAGTCAGAGATCTGGTAACTCATGCAGATATAAAAAAGCAAAACCAGAGGACTGCTTTGAGCAAAAAAAAGCACAAATTTAATGAAGCGCTTTTCGTCTGCCTCCCTGGGCAGACTTCTTCAGATAAAATGAAATGGTGAAACACTTCCTTTATAAAATCTACTAAGTCACATGTATTAAAACAACCAATAATCTAGGTCAAATGAGAGTGTTTACAAGTGCTAACCAACTAGTACTACATTCCGCTGCTGTTTAAAGTTACAGTACATAAATATAATATTAACTTAAAATAAAATATTGTCTGCTAATAAGAAATAGAAGGTAAACAAATTAACATATACAGTGCATGCCAAAAATTCCATACATATAAGTCTTTCAAATATGTTCATAAAATTCATGTTACCTACATAAACTCTTTAATTTTAATAAACAAGTAATGGCACACATGTCATTAATGCCCAGAAAGCTATAAGTATTCAATGACAGTTGCCAGTATAATTCTAGTTCTTCTAATTTCAAAGACGATGTTCCTATCCTCTACTGGAGTTTGATCTATAACAGTAACGTTTTTTCTTGCATTTCTCCAGCTGTCACCCTCACCCCCAAAAAAGATCAGTGGTGAATGGACAACTGGTAAGAGCAGCAATAATTGTCTCATTAGATGATTATTTTTAATATAGAATGCCAGTATTTGAGCAATTTATTTCTTCAAAGGGACTACCCTAGAGATTTAATAGAGTCCCTAGTTGATGAAGTCAAACACACGAGCTCTGTAGGCTTCTATGTTCCTTTTCTAGCTACAAAAGACATATATAATGAATTTGGTGACAATATAGTCAACCATTCACCAACTACAGTAGACTTCCGATCAACTTCATTAGAAAATAAAGAAGTTAAGGACTACAATACTACCTTTATCACCACTTTTAATGTTAGCAGCAGTATGGTCTCAAACATTTTACACAAGAATTGGAATCTTTTACGTTCTGACATGTCTATTATGGACAATATGAGTATTAAATGAAAAATAACATACAGGAGAGGTAGTCATTTGAAAAATTTATTAGAGAATAGAAAGGACAGAATACACAATTTCCCAGGGATGTCCAAATGTGACATGTGTAAATACTGCAAGCACATTAACACAGGCAACACATTTGAAGTAAGGAACAAACATTGCTTTTTAAAGAAAAAATTCAATTGCAACTCGAAACTAATACTTTATCTAGCTAAGTGTGTAACATGTGCTGCGTTCTATATAGGAAAGATGGAGCGTAGACTCTGAGATCGTATATATGAACACCTTTATGCAACTGACCATCAAAAGATTGAGAACGCCTTAGCCAAACACACTGTAACATTTCCTGCTCACACATTTAAGTTTACTGTTATAGATCAAACTCCAGTAGATGATAGAGGAGGACCATCATCTTTGAAATTAGAAGAACTAGAATTATACTGGCAACTGTCATTGAATGCCTATAGCATTCCGGGCATTAATGACATGTGTGCCATTACTTGTTTATTAAAATTAAAGAGATTATGTAGGTAACATGAATTTTATGAACATATTTGAAATACTTTAATGTATGGAATTTTTGGCATGCACTGTATATGTTAATTTGTTTATCTTCCATTTCTTATTGACAGACTTGGTATTTTATTTTAAGTTAATGTTATATTTATGTAGTGTAATTTTAAACAGCAGAGGAATGTAGTACTGGTTGCTTAGCACTTGTAAACACTCTCATTTGATCTAGATTATTGGTTGTTTTAATACCTGTGACTTAGTAGATTTTAGAAAGGAAGTGTTTACCATTTCATTTTATCTGAAGAAGTCTGTTCACAGAGGCAGATGAAAAGCGCTTCATTAAATTTGTGTTTTTTTTTTCTCAAAGCAGTCCACCAGTTGCTTTTTTATATCAGTTTTTTTTTTTGTTCTTTTGAACTCATGTGGATAGTAACCTAGCCTTGGACCAACATGTTTTCAAGGACATAAGAAAATCCTTCTATGGTGCTCAATTTATCAGCAAGGGCATGGCACCTAGGGCTTATAAGGCTATCATACTCATGTTCTCAGCCCTCATCAGACTCAACATAAAGTATAATGTCACCTTCGGTATGTACCTGGCCAGACACATGTAGCATGTAGAATGTATACAAACATTCCTTACCAAATGAATACAGGGAGTAGACATAATGTCCTATGCTGAGTGCCTTAAATCCCAAATCCCTGAATCTTTACTCAGTGTCATGCAGACTTCTAAGAGGTGATCTTTCCCTGCCATACAAGGCATCCCTGGATCCTATTTTGATGGATCTTTCTCACATCCACAAAACAAACAGCATTAGAACTACTAGACCAAAAGACCTAAATTTTGCTTGTGACATAATTAGGACATGTTGGAGAGACAGATATGTTTCTCAGAGAAATGCCATTCTCTGGAAATGGCTTATATTTCTAGCTGAAGCAGAGTTCATCCCCATCCATACTTAAGTGCAACTTGGACAATGGGTGGGTAATCAGAAATGTACCCGTAGTCTGGAACCTATGTCTCTGATGGCCAGAGGCTTTCAGTAAATCAGCAGCCATACAAATCAAATTTATGGTCAAATTTGGGTTGCATGGCTGGGCTTATCAGGGCACTAGTGGTCGTTAGCCTAGTATACACCTATGACTCTATGATAATGATGATAACATAGTTATATTTGTGAGGCAGCCTGACGAAAGTGACATGCAGTCACCAGGTTTGATGGCAGGATGTCACATCCCACAGCATGTTAGTAACTCTGCAGGAAGTGACAGTGCATCACAAGGTCAAACACATGCTGACATTACACTCACAGCTGAGCAGAAAGAAAACCCATGCACTTCTATACTAGTATCTCCAAATCCAGATGAATGCTTTTAGAATAATGACAGACATTTAGAATTGGCAGTGTCCTTAGTGGAACCTGTATAAACACAAGCTAGGTGCAGGAATTTGTTACAGCTACTCCAGGAAGAATGTAAAGGATCGGCAAACATAGTCCTGGCTCAATCCTGGCATGACATTATGAAATAGATGTACTGATCTACACATGCCAAGAGTACATCCAGGAACTTCTGCAGTACTTCAAGGCAGAAGCCTATGAGATCCTCAGTGTGTTTGCATCTGTGTCTGGAAGGTCTCTGTGCCAAGTATAGTGAAGGATATACATACCTTAGTATCCACAAGGACAGGAAGTCCATGTATTCCTCCAGTACCCCTATAAGACCCTTAAAATATACCTGTCCACTTTCAACCTCTCAAGTATCTCCTGATTATCAAGGTTATGCTGAGTTATTTGCTGCCTATATCTCTGCCTTCTTGGCTGTCAAGCACTCTTGGGTGAAAACGGTTTTGGTTCACCCAAGACAAGTAGCTCACACATGGAAATAGCAAGGCTAGTAGCAAGTGAAATCACTTTTGTAGCTTGCAAGTAGATAGGATTGTTGGATGTGTCGATTAGCATTTGTGAACGGTGTGGAAAAATGGAAAAATTCACATATATATGTGAGGGAATGCTTCATTAGCATATGCTGTTTTACATCACTTCTCATTTACATCATCCTATTACTTCATTTGTTTAGACTTATTCATGGTCATCGTGATTTTGCATAAGTGGCCTTTATTAATCACAGCTTATCTGTGCTCTCTCGTGGACAGTGTGGATAGCTTTAACATGTCCATGTAATGACTATGAATGCCACCAGTTATTTTTTATACTGGAAGAAACTTCATGACCACTGTTGGACAAGAACTCTTGGTCATAACCTGTTTCAACAAATACATCAAAGAGCTTTTGTAACTGAACTCCAAATGTCAAGTCTGAAGAAATTGCACTGGACAAATATTTTCCACCCAACTCACTGGATTTAAAATTCTTACTAACTGGATTTCAAATGGATGAGACCCATTGTTGTCAAGTTCTGCTTCCTGATGTTGTTTTCCATAGAAAATCACTATCTGCTAAGTGGTGACTACTTTTGACTTTTGAATGTCTCTTTTTTCAGTATTTCTGTGACAAAGGAATTGGTAACAGTAATTCAAATATTTGGGGGGGGGGTCTATCCCACAAATTGGGTGTATGGAATCTTACCCCTGTAAATATCACTTACATTTGCATTTTTTAGGTTTGATTCCTTTTGACTTAAATTTGATAAATTGAATCCCCACTGCATTATATCTCAGGGACTCGTAGGGAAAGTAGATACTCATATTTAACGTAATCAAATCAAATTTAAAGTAGACAATCACATTTAAAGTAATCAGATTTAAAGTAAAACTCTTAATGGTTACATTTTGGTCAGGTTGTGTTTTCAAAGAGTGTTGAATCAAGTTGATTCCTCCTTGGGCTAGAACATGAGGTCTCATAGATGATAGGTTCAACGTAATAAAACTTATTAAATGCACCAAAAGCATGCTGTCACATTTTTTAAATGTGTTTGTCTTTAATCAATCCAAGACTTCACCAGAAAACTACAACCAAATTGCCATTTTTTTATACTATTAACATTATTGTGATTTGGATGATTGCTTATTATAACTAAAGTAGATTTACAAAAATTACTAAATAAATAATACAAAATCTGCCATCATATGCATTGACCACAATCAGAAAAAATAATGAAACTGACAACAATGCTAGCTGATACATATAAAAAGTAGTATTATTAGTCAATTAAGTTCACATAGAAATGTTTGAAGTTGTTCATGCTTACCAGTCCAAGAGCTGGATGTATGTAAAATTGAGACTGTGTTTAAAAAAATGCAAAACAAAGCTTGAAAACAAGTTAAATAAAAAAAAAAATAAAAATGTACATGACTGCGTGGTCAGCAACATGGTGTCTCTTAATAAACAATCAGAAACAAATTGCAGACAGTGTAAATGGTGTAGTTTTAGGCATGAAAAGACGTGCCTTAGAGACAAAAATCAAAACATTATATTAGTAGTCCAGGGTCTTACAATCAGGAATTTCAGTCTTTTGTCAAGGACTTAGCTGTGTACACAACTTCA
This sequence comes from Protopterus annectens, assembly GCF_019279795.1. NCBI lineage: Eukaryota > Metazoa > Chordata > Ceratodontiformes > Protopteridae > Protopterus > Protopterus annectens. The sequence goes on along the minus strand of NC_056741.1, from coordinate 1,133,154,472 downwards.
AATGGTCAAGTACATAGAATGATCCAGTGAAAATACTCTTGAAAAAATTTGGTTATTTTTAATTAGGCTGCGGCTTGTTTCTCATGTAATATATGACAATCAGCTGTATAGTTTTGAATAGGCAGAAAGTTAAGATCCAGTTTTTCTGTATCTACCTGTTTATACCAAATATTAGACAAGCAACACTGGACATATTGCAAATGAGTTATTTGAAACTGGAATTGTGTTGTCAGAAAATAAATAAAGGTATTTGTAATTTGAATTATCATGTGAGTTAGAATTATCCTGAATCAAAATTTAAGTAAGAAGATGCCTATTCAAGATACTGTGTTTGTTTATCCAAGTCCATCTAAATCATGTATTTAAGTGTGATGACGTGCAACTTTACAGATGAAACTGTATACAGTTGTCAAAGTTACCAAAAATGGTTCCAGGTTGGCAATTATTAGGATCTGCGAAACATCATAAAGGAGTCTTCTACAGATGTCCTGACTTTACTTACATAATTCTGCCCTGAAAGCAGTTTAAATCTCTTACTGGAGTTCCTGTAACGCTGTCTTTCAACCCCGTCTAATAAAGGAATCACACCTTACTAGCTTAGACAACAGCTGTAATATCTGTTTACAGTTTATGTCATTTACAGGCTCTACAGAGATTTGTTTGACAAAGTCTACTCAAACTGTTTTAATTTGTAAACAGAAGCTCTTCTGTGCACAGTCTTAGGACTTATACTGTTGTCTTTATTAGCAGTGTAGACTACAACAATATACATTAAATGCCATTTGTTCACCAGTGTCCTGGCCATTTACATATCAATACAGTCTTTACATATCATTCATTCCTACTTGATGTATGATCTGATCTTTGTCAAGTGGTTCTCACGAAAGGAGCATTCTATCATTCTTAGCAAAATAAAAAGGAGCATTCTGTCTTCCTTAGTAGAATAAGACATATGTTATTTCAAATGGGGCAACATGTAAATATTCTGTTCATATCTGGGTTATTTATACTTAAAATGTAAAAGTTAAAAACTTTATGGGAATGTATGGCTAGACATCTAAAGATTCTCATAGATCACTACATATATAATCTGCAAGATGAAGCAAAGTAGTCCTGACTGGAGCACCTACGCTGTGGACAGTACAATGTATCAATGCATATGATGACACACAATCATAAAGTCCTTGGTAAAGGTTTACTGGTATCATGGTTTTAATATGCCCAGTCCCTCCTATGCAACTCAGAAAGTGATCAAACAAGACTGTAATGCATGAATAATATGATTTGAACACATATTTCCCAGTTTCCCAAAAGTTAGCATTATTGTATGATGCTCATAAAAGCAGGTTTGTTTCCTTTTATACTGTTTGCCATGTACACTTGACCATAAAATCCTCCCTGCTGAACACAGATCATCCTTAAATAATTTCCACTAACACTGTGCTCTATCCCTCATTCTATACTCATCCTCAGTTGCTCTCACTAACACATCAAACTCCTAAAATAACTTATTATATAACTAGCAGCCTCTTAGACAACACAATTCACTTCAGTGGCATTCCATACAGCAGTATGCAGTCCCCTAAAATCACCCACACAGTGGAGGGATTGCAGTAGTGTGATCTAGGCAGAGCTTACCAAACTGTGTTTATTCCTTGATATTGTGTGCATACTAACACACAGTCACCTACCAGTCTATTTATTTCCTCCATTCAGCACACAGAAGTCTTGTAGCTGCAGCTATTGTTTATCTGTGTGATGGTTTGGCATCTGAGATTGCTGTTATTCTGGGAGTCTCTGCTTTCTTTTTCTTTGACAGGTTCTCATTTGTGCTGCGATTTCTGTCAGTATATTCATCAATGCACCCAAGTCTGCAGTTATCTGACATTTCAAACTTGACTGTTTATTGCTAGACCATTTTATACTACTGTAACAAAGTCAGTACTGAAGCTGGTTTATGTTTCAAATAAATAAGTCTGACAATGCATGTATATCATATTTACAAAAATAATTCAAAAGTAATGTAAAATGATTTCTCATGCAGCTATTTAAGACATTCTTATTATTGACCTATAGTTGACTAAAACTCATTAGAGTAATCCAGATATTTATAGACATTAAGAAAGTCTCCCACTGATGAGCAATCAGGCCTTATGCTTGTCACATGTTCAGTTTCAACTTGCAAAATTACTTTTAAAGTAACAATTTAAAGTTTACAAAAGGTATCTAATGACAATTGGTTTTGCTGTCAGATTCAATAATAGAGCTACCCATCATGTTTTACTGACTATTAAGTCATACATATTTTTGAAAAGATTCCTGGTGAGTCATTTACCGTTTGAAAGACAGCAGGAGTTTTGGAAAACAATCCATCATAACACAAAGAAAATACAAATTGTTTGTCACTTCATTTTTAACAAACATTTTTGTTCTCTCGGCACTTTATTTCTGTCATAATTGTTGCAAATAACTGCTGTTTTTTATTCCTGTGACTTAAATACCAATTTGAATGTTGCTTCTTTTTCAGCCTCTGCCTTTTTATGGGTTTCTAGTTTTCATCTTCATTTACTTTACTACTGAGTGCTCTAACACAGTTTAATTGTGAAATTAATTGATGATATTCCCACTTGAAACTATGGTTAAATGAAATTATAACCTGTTCTAAAGCTATATTATGTTAGTAAAGTCAGCTGAGTTTTAAATATATCCTTTTGTAATGGAGGTTCTAGCACTTAAAATGCAAAAACTTTAGTCTTATGACATCTCTTCTGTACTAGATTGACCAGAACAGATACTGCATTAGTTACAAAGCCAGCTTCAACTTCGTGTTATTGTTAGAATGGTTTTATGTACTTGAAGTTAAGAATAGTAATTGAGACAGACTATTTGCTTTTTTTCTTTCTAATGTTTATTTTCATTGTTAAAAAGAAAATTCTTCACTATACCTTCCAAAATTTACTAGGAAGTCTAAGGCATTGCAAAAATGGCAGAGGAATGAAATGAACAACTCAGAATTTTCCTTCTTTGCTGGATATTCAAATGAAGATTGTATTCCGGGACAAAATCAGTGGACTACAGTTGTTATTTGAGTAGTAAAGGTCTTGGTGGTGGCTCTAACATTTAAGTTTTGATAAAGCAGATGCGCATTATATAGTAACATGTTTAGAGAAGTGATCAAAACTGAAGAACGTAATAACTTGACTGTTGCAGTTCAATAAAAATTGTTAGTTTCGCATTTGCATTTGCTTAGAACTATATAGTTTTATTACAGATTTAAGCCATCAGCCTGACCAAAGTTTAACATCAGAAGTGCTATGGATTCCTACCTGTAAAGCATACCATATGAACAGAATGCCAATTACGGTTCTTATATTTCTACATGTAAATCATGTCAGTGTGATCAGAATTTATTTATTTACTGCATTTATTTACCAGGAAAATCTGAATGGGCACTTGTCCATTTTCAGAGGAAGTCCAGAGATGAATGCTCCGTTTTACAGAATGAGTAAAAGACAGTTATACAAGATTTACATAATAAATGTACATAAATACATAGACTAATAATATTACGACAGTTAATCAAACAAATAATGAATGTGCATACATAGAATAGTAAATATACATACAAATACAGTAAATTGACATACACAGAATTGTAATGATATGGCAGTTAATGAAAACTTGACAGTTAAATGGACTACAGTAAAATATCAGCTAATATCAAGCTTATAAGAATCTAATTACTTTCAAATGGAATCAGCTGAAAAATAAATACTGAGTAGAAGAATATCTATGTATATATTTATATTTATATATGTAATATTATACATATATTAATTACATAATATTACATGAAATTAAAACATACAAAGAGCTACCAGTCTCCTCAGTTGTTTTGCATTGGTGACACCACACCCTTCAAAATTCATAATTCATTTCAGCTGCTTGTGTTGATGTGATGGAATTTTGGTTTTCATATTTTAGTAACATGAGGCTGTACCATTTATGATGCAGCTTGTGATCATGTTAGAAAACACTGAGAGAAAAGTTTGCTTGGTGTGCTCTTGTTGTTGACGTTTTAACATATCTCAAGTTGTTTCTACAGATATGCTATATTTTGGGTTTGGGTTACAATAGTCAGGGGAGGGGAAAAAAGTTCAATTTCACATTTCCTTTGCTCAGTTTTTATTCATTTTCATTTTCCCTAAGTTGATATGACTTTGGAGTTGCTACACCTAAGATCAGAAGGATGTTTAACATTATTTGGCAAGCTTTTAATTGCAATTCTTTTGGAATCTGATTACTTCTTGGGTTAGCAAGATATGATTAATCCTAATAAATCTCTTAGCATGCTGACAGTATCCTGGCTAATGTTTGCAGTGCATTAAGTAAAATATTGCAACTCCGTCCTTTAACAGATTTTATAGCCCCACTGAAATATGGACAGGTAGAGATATGCCTTTCACCTACTGAACAGGGGATATTACCCTACAATTTGGTCAGATACGTTTACTATTGAAATGTTGAAAATGCAATCACTGGCCAATTAAAACATTGACCCGAAATGTGGAAATCCGTAAAGTTGATCAGGCATGCATGTTAATACTGAATACACTGACACCTGTAGTTCTATGCATTTGACATAGAAGTAGGTGACATCAGTCACCAAAGCTATGCTATCAAGTCAACGGCACATGGTTTTTACATTTTTCCAGGGGGCATGCCCCCCTGTGCTCCCATGTGTGGGGCTGCACCTCCCACACCCCCTACAAATTATACATACCAACTCCAAGATTGCACTACAGTGAGGAAATGGGTATATTTCCTGTTCCTCACTGTACCATGATCTCCACTAATAATACTGAACTTAGACTATCGAATTACACTGCATATTCAGTATTATGTATTATTTGTAGTCTGGTTCAACATTGTGCCTTTTTGAAAAGTGCCTTTTGATTACTTGCCATTCAGTCACATGCACTACAAGATGTCAATAGTAAACTGGTCAGATATATAATGTTAGGCTAGTTAAATGCAAACAGCAGCCTTTTTTACCTCATAATCATATGCTATCAATTACACCGAACATTTAATTGAACTGAATCCATTTCAAGGGAATGATAACTGGTGTGGGTTAGAAAGGATGTGGCTGTCCATTTAGACACTTGTTAATTAATTAATACATTTCATTAATTATAATTCCAGTCTTACTGCCTGAAAAGAATTAAAATCTATAAGAATGAAATATACATAATAGAATGAATTTCACAGGGTAGAGAAAACTATCTTTCTTGCTACAGGAATGCACTTATTACTTGAGGTGGAACAATACTGACAGCACTCTAAGGACAGGAGGAGGAAAGAGGCTCCCTCAAAAGTACATAAAGATGCAAAAACGGCAATGGAGCAAGGAAGTAAACAACAAAGAATTTTATATTCTGCCAGGTATTCAAAGAAAAATCAGACATAGAGAAGAAATCAGAAGAGGACATATTGTTCTGGTGTGCAATCTCTCATATTTCTGCTTCATATCTATTTATGGAAGCTTGAGCTACAGATGCCAAAACATTTTTTTGAATTTATTTCATATGGAAAGGAATGGTCAGTGGTAATAATGGGTATAGCCAATTGCTTAAGACAGAACTAAGTTAGATCATTACATAAAGAAAAAGAGGCAGTTAGATTTGCATATAGTTATATATTTATTGTCACATTTACGCAGTCCAAAGCTGTTGCATAAATGGTTTTCTCTTCTTTGTTCAGTTTGATTCTGGCTTATAATGATATTTGGTCACCTCATTAGCTTAACGCAAATGCTTTCATTTTTGGTACAGGATTTTACTTTGATTATTAATTTCCTATACAATTCAGACTTACAAAAGGAGGATAAATTTGTGCATACATACTTAGTTGAAAATTAGGCACAAAAACATATGTAAACTTGGTAAGTTAGAAAATTCAGTTGAAGATTCCAGAAGAAGTAAAGCAGGTGTTCATAGATCCGGGTTAAGGATTTTCATAATGATAATTAACAATGATTTGTGCTACATCGATATGAAAATACAGTCAGTAGAGGTTATTCATGCTGACTATGGAAATTCACAGGCATGTTGATAAACATGCTTACTTATGGCAAAAATGTAAAGTACTTGGAGATGAGCTTTTACCTGAGGCCAGTAACATGCATAAGGTTTCATATGTGCTCACATATTACTGTAGTTCATAAAAATATGCACAAAAGGACCACATTTGCATACAAAAAGTACTGAGGACCATGAAATTACATGATTAAGTTTAACAGCACCGTATTACCTTGGGGTTAGTTGGGTTAAGTGACAAGTTACTTAGTTAACCACAGACTTTTTAAAGTAAGAAACAGTAATAGGAATATTAGAAGTTATTATGAAGCAGTTAAAAATCAGGTACAATCATTGAGTTCACTTCAAGAAATGTTTAGCTTTGGTGAATATTGTAAATTGTCTTCTGTAAATGAGAAATCATTATAGTGGCAGTGGAAATAATTGGTGATCCGTACAAAATCATTTCCTTTGGTGTCTTTTACTGATTGTGTTTGCATGACAGGAATTGCGCTATTTAATTCTAAAGTACTGAACTGGCAAGGAATTTTTCTTGGTTTAATATTTATCTTTACTGAGTGATTCCTGAGGGTCGCTGATACATGAGAAGTGGCAGTATTATGAGTGCAAGAGTATAGCAGGGGCTAATGTAAGAATGGAGCTGTTAACAAACTGCTTTCTTCACTTCTGTGAATGTGTTCATGATAGTGCAAACATTCCTTCAGCACAACTTTACTTGGCTGGACTCTTCATGCATATGTAATTATAGTGGTTAGAATGTTTTCACTGTTACGTTGTTTGACTGATGATTTTGTGTCTGATTGTGGCATTTTATGTCCAATAATGATTCAAAACAAAGGATTAAGGCAGAGAAAGGACAACTTAAATAATTTTGCAGGTTCAGCAATTGAAAAAGCTAAGCTAACAGCAAGTTTGTGGAATGCAAAGTACGTATAATAGGCGCAACTCTGCTTTTTGTAACAAATCTACAGATGTCATGGAAATTTGACAATGAATCACAAGTAGAAGAGAGAATGCTTAATTAGCATATGCTGGGTTACATCATTTCTCATTTACATCTAATTATGAATTCATTTGCTTCTGCTTATTCATAGCCATCATGCAGTAACATAAGTGGTCTATATGAATCAAGGCTTAGTTGCTTTTATTTGCAGACAGCACAGATGGCTGTAATGCTTCTGCTGAATGACTTTGAATACCTCCCAAAGTGATAAGATTATGGAAAGAACATCATATTTCATCAAAGCACTTTGCATTATGGGATGAGTGTTTTGGCATTTATAATAGACGATTTTCTTGCATTCTTTAATCACTTAGACTGCATTTGTGGCTCACTTGTAAATCCATTTGTTGCTCTCTGACTGTGGTCTATGTAGCATCCTGTTCAAGTTTCACTGCTGCTGGTTTTAAATGAATGAATTTAAAAAAGCAGATCCTGTATAGGTCTGTGCACAGCCCTTGAATTTCATTCTCATGAACAATCTTAGTTGAATCTAAAGAAGTCCTACACAGTTGTGCCTTTGTTTCAAATATCTGGGCATGATGATACCAGCTAATATCAAAACAGAAAGAAGCAATTGTTTTAATCAAGTCTAATTTTTCTTTTGAGCTTTGCAATTGGAATCAGTGAGATCACAGGTACGTGCGAGAAGGGAAATTTATCTTACACTCAAAGTTAACAAATCCTTGAGAGTGTATATTTAGATAAGGGCTATGCATGATGCAGGGACCTTACTCTCTGCAAAATATGCTTTGCCAGCTCTACAGATTAGTTATGGTATTGTTTTTTCTGGTGCTGTTTTCTGCTGTAGACATCCAAGTGGTCCAGTGGTTTGTTTCGCCTTACAGGTTTGGAAGCTTATTAATCATAGATTGGTTTCATATGATGAAATGAAAATATTTCCTAAAAACTTGCACTGACACAGGCTAATTTGACGAAACTTAACAGCTCCTGTTTATCATTTTGTCAGATATCATATGTATGCACAAAGGGCACTGAAATATGATTTTGTCAACCTTATTACTTCAGATCTCAGGTTTGACAAAACTCAAATAACTGCAAACTGACCAAAGTATTCAGTTTTTTCATAAGTACTCAAAATATTCATTTCAGGCTACATCCTGTGTTATCCATGTTTTAAATGCTAGTTGAAAAAGTTTAAAATATATAGTTGTTCATGGGATTATTAGAGCTATTACAGTTTCATTTTTTTTTTATTTTTTGCCACAACAAGGCCAGACGCACACCTGATAGACATTATTTTATGCTCTCTACATGAAAATCCATAATTCACAGTCTAATGTAATCAAATAGCTGTTAAAGCAATTCAAGAATATACAGTTTTAGAAGTGATGCATTAGTCAAGGTACTATAATCCTTACTGAGAAAGTTATAGACTATTATTTAGCAAGCACTCCAGATGTATTTGAAGAAATGTTTTTTTTGTTATCAAATAACCATTTATTTACCTTATTATTTATAAACAACATTCATTGATTTATGCTAATACTGAATGAAAAGATGCTGTATGTTTGGAATTCAAAGACATTCTCTACTCCACATTATTATACAGCTGACAATGTTGCAGGTTGCTGCAATCATGTCTGGCAATTAATCCACAGTATTAAGGCTCTGAGCTGCTTCCTGTATCCAGGGTACAGGGTTTGATTCCTTCCAATTTTATCTGCCTACTGTGTAACTCTGAGTAAATCCCTTACCCAGACCATTATTCTGGGTTGTTCCTGAAAAAGGACCCTTGTGACAAATGGACTGATCTAGTTAAAAGGTATATAAAATAAGAAAAGCACAAGCTTTTATTATATTCACTACTCATTACTGCAAGTAGACAAGAATCTAAATGGTTTTATGTTCTATTAAATCCATCCAGAGTATGTCCAGCTGGCGCTCCATTTGAAAAAGCTGGGACCCTTTATTTCACAATTATATGTGACCTCATTTTATCTAGAAGGTTAGGTGAAGACTGGTAGAAATTTTGCTCAGTGGCACTCTCATGTATTTTTATCATACTGATGGCAATCTATCATTAAAACAGATTTCTGAGCAGGCTTAGGTTCATAGGTAGGTACTAGGCTATTGGCCATAGGGCCTATATAAGCCTAGCCAAACGGTACCCTGGCTTTTGCCAACCAAGAAAATTATTTTCCTGTGCCCCTATCAAGCAGAGCCACAGAAGTGATCCCCGGGGTGAATTTCCTATTTCTCGTCCAATCATCAAGATTTTTCTTGAAGAGTGCTAATGGGGAGCTTTGTTTGATATAGATAGGTAGTTTGCTCCAGAGTATGGGAAGTCTCTGGGACAGGAATCTATCCCTCCAGCATGTTTTGTTTATTGTGGTGACAAGGTTTAGGTCCCTAGAGCATGTAGCTCGGAGGGATTGGGATTTCTTTACGTGGAGCATGTCCAACAGCTCTGGGTTTGACATAGCTTTGTATGTTAGGCAGAGATTGCCTCTGAGTAGGCGATATGCGACAGAGTAAAGCTGGAGTTTTTTGAGACGGTCTGCATAGGGCATCTGTTTGAGGCTGGTAATCCTCTTTGTGCGGTATTTCTGTGGCCTTTCCAGTTGTTGTAAATGTCTTGTGAGGTACATACCAAAAGGGTTGTTGTACTCTATAATGGGTCTAATGAGTGATGGGTAGAGGGGAACAATGACCTCTTTTTTCCTGGATGAGAAACCTTTTGTGATGAGGTGTGCCACATAGAAGGATTTCCTGACTACTGTGGCGATGTGATTATCAAAGGAGAGACTACTGTCCACCTGTGTCACAAGGTCTCTTATCACACTTTTGGTGTTAAGTAGACTACCGCCTATGTGGTAGTTCATGGGTACAGAGTTTTTACCAAAAGGGATGACAATGCACTTTTTGGCATTGAGCTTGAGGCCATGGCTTTGACACCAGGCATCTGTCTCAGTGAGGCCCTTTTGTAGGATGTCCACATCGTTAGGAGTTTTGATAATGGCTCCTAGTTTGCAGTCATTTTGTTCGCCAAAAACCTTCTGTGTTAGCCTGTATTTCAGAGAAGTAGATACCAAACTGAAGAGGACCTAGGACTGAACCCTGTGGTACTCTACTTGTCACTGGTCTGAAGTTGGATTTAGAGTCTGCTACTTTCACAGTGTGGGTTCTGTCAGTGAGCCAGTTGGCAACCCATCTTGTGACATAGGGATTTATACCTAGTTTAATGAGTTTGTCTATAATTCCAGAGTGGGGGGTGGTGTCAAAAGCCTTGGCGAGATCTAGATAGGCTGTGTGAACCACCTTACCCTCATATATGGCTTTGGTGACCTCTTCAAAGATGTCTATCAGATTTAGGAGACATGATCTGCCTTTTACAAACCTGAACTGGGTAGGGTCCAGAGTTTGGAGATTACTAATGTCATTGTTTATAAGTTCCATGATGATACACTCCATAGCCTTGCAGACCAGGCTCGTCAGGCTAATGGGGCAGTAGTTCCCAGGGGCCATGGTGGCTCCCCTTTTGTGGAGTGGGATAACCATCACTGTGTGCCATTCAGTGCACACAAAGCCTGAGGTGAGGCTATGATTGAACATGGTACTTAGGTGGGGTGCCAGTTCATTCTGTAGTTCATGTAGAACGCAGCCTGGGATGTTGTCAGGTCCCATGGATGTTGTGTTCTTTGCTTTGGAGAGTATGGTTTTTACCTGTGCAGCCATGATTACAGGTACTTTGCATTCTTCCGGTATAGAGATGGGCTCTTTAGGGGATGAGAGAGGGGTAAAGTTAGCACTGAACCTATCTGCAAGGATGTTGACAATATCAGTTGGTTCTGTATATTTAGTGCCATTGTGCTGTAACTCAGAGCAGATCTGAGTGCTGCCATTGAGATTCTTGACATAGCTATAGAATGCTTTGTGATTGTCCTTAGAATCAGTGGCGATTTTGTTTTCGTAACTAGCTTTGAAAGATTTTATGATGGATCTCAGCTTCTTACTGAGGCTGACCACGGAGTTCCTCCAATCATGGGATTTTACTCTTTTTTGCAACAGTCAACAAAAAGCAGAATCCAGCAACTGTGAGCTGTATGAACTAATTTAATTAGTTAAAAAATAAAAAAAAAACACAAGGATAACAGACCGGTTTCGGCTATGGTGTTAACCTAGCCTTCATCAGTGTAAATATTCAAAACATCTTGAGGTTCTTTTTATACATTGACATAATTAGTCACAAAGTTTTATCGGTGAGCTCATGAATATTCATTAGTATACAAAATCATAAATATTCATTAAGACCAGGCTGGAAAAGTCCACCTAATTTCACAATCCATTTCTTTTCTTTTATATTTAGTTTGCTTTGCCAACCAGATTTATTAAATCTGTCACCTGTTAGTTTATGAATGATGGTAAAATGAAATCTTGCTGCGGTATGTTTAAGAGTGTGTTTATACAAGGCGTTACTCATTCTTTTACATTTAACATCACTCTTTTTTGCAGCAGTTTCTTTCTTCTGTTGTAGAGTTTGTTTATAGCAGGGGGCCACCAGATTGGCTTCCTTTTTTTTGGAGGATAGCATATTGGTTCTGTTAGGGATTGCACGATCCATGCACTCGTGTAAGTGCTTATAAAGTGCAATTGTATAGGATTCTGCAGTCATTTCTCTATTGTCCATCAGCATGGGTGTCATGAAGTTTGCCATTTCTGTCTTAAGAAGCGTGAAGTTGGCTTTGGAGGAATTTTTTATTGTGATTTTCCTAATGGGGGGTGGGGGTGGGATGTGGATGTCTAGGGTGATTTGCTTGTGGTCGGATTTGACCAACAAGTAATTGACTTCTGGTGTGGAACCCCAGTTGCCCATGTTGGTAATGACCAGGTCTAGTATATTGCTGCCCCTAGTGGGGGTGTGGAGAAGTTGATCCAAGGCATTGGAATTTATGAATTTCAGAAAATGTTGAGCACAAGAGTTGGTACATGAGTAGTTTTCATACTGTCAGCACACCGAACCAAACCAGAAATAAAAAAAGAACCAGCAGCTGAACTCCAGGAAGCAACCAGTGAACCAGTTAAATGAAAAAAACACGAATTTTGACCAAGGTTTCATCTTTAATCCGACTTCATCAGAACACTAGTTAATACTAATAAAAAAACACCTTATATACACATTTAAAAATGACATCATCTCCAATCAACTGAATGATATCTTGATGCACTTAATTAACACAGTGGAATCAATTAAAAGGCCAGCATACACCAAAAAGGAAAAACCATACCCTGAATCAACCTTCATTAAAAACTGTTTTGAAAATAATAAAATAAAATATTTGTACATGAGTAGTTTTCCCAGTTTATGGTGGGGTAGGTGAAATCGCCCATTATTAGGGTGTTAGTTTGTACCCTAATATTTTCCGGTATATCAAGAAATGAGGAGTGGGAATCCTGGGGCATGGTGAGGGATCTGTAGCAAGCTAATATTTGCATTGCGGTCTTGCCCAGAGTTAGTTGCACTTGGATAATCTAAGATGCATTATGCTGAGCGACTAGCCTGGAGGTGTGGATATCCTTAATAAATATGAACACGCCTCCGCCTTTAGTGCTTTGGTCCAGGTTAGGTGGCCGAACGGTGTGGTATGATTTATAGCCTGGTAATGCAGGGGTGCTCTCTAGAGCCTTGAACCAGGTCTTTGTCACTGCACAGATGTCGATGTTCTCCATTTTAAGGAGTGTTTCAAGTGAGTGCATTTTGAGGTTTAGACTTGAGGTTTAGGAAGAAGAATCAGCCACAGAATCTCAGTGAAATGAAGTTATCATACTTAGTGAGCATGCTTCAGTCATTGAATGTGCTGAACAACGTGATGACGGTATACTTTTGGAGTTCTGCAGGAAGAGCTCAGTCAAAGCTTAATTAATATGCCTTTTGTGCAGAAATGATTTACCTGTGTAGCCTTTTATCTCATTTAAGCCAGGAGACATATCCTGTTGAGGAATATAATCATTAAAGAATAGCATAACATGCAGGTTTTCCAAGAAATAAGAAGAGTTCTAGCTCAGTAGGGAAGAAAGTTAATTCTGTTTTTTTTTTTTTTTTTTTTTTTTTTAAACAAAGTGAACTTTTACTGTAATCAAAACGAATATAACCATGTGGTGCTGTGATACCCTTGTTGTGTCTTCCATAAAGTAAGTTCTGTGACACAAAAAATGGACTCCTGATTGAAGTCCCAGTCATCATGGCTAAAATAGTTTCTCAGGCAATGAAGAGATGAATGGAGAGACTGAAGTTTTTGGCCACTGGTATGCACCAGAGTAGGATGGTTGTGGTTATGTTCCACTCCAGTGATGCCTTCTGGTCATCCAGATGCTGCTTAAGACAGGAAGTAACACAACAGCACCATGTCTCTTTAGGATTGCTCTCCTTTCACAGAGAAATAGGGTTGTGTAAAGTATGTATCCTTGTTATACCCAGAAATGCAGGTAGTAACTAGCACTAGCCTATCACAGTACTTGTTCTTGAGCTCAGATCTACCATATCTTCCTCCTTTACTGAAGCAGAATATAACCTTTGCTGCTTGATTATGTTTGAATAGCCAACTTTCAAGAGCTGCAAATGCAGATGACTTTGTCACCATCCATGAAGAAGTGTATGAATACAGTGGTGCTAGCTGTCTTTCCAGGCCTGAAATCCTTCCTGACAGTTATTCCGATATGGACCATAAGAAGTGATAGGAAGTACTACATTGGTGTTGTACATAAGCATAAAGTAATCATATTGGTTGTACCAGTTATGCAATCCCACAAGGGTACTTTAGTAGCATGGTGCCTCGGTGGTTATGATGCCTGCCTTGCAGCTTCAGGGGCTCAAGTTTAAACTTTGTCTCTAGTCACTATATGGAGTTTGCATGTTCTCTGATTTTCTCCAGGTTTTTCTTCACTCCCAAAAGCATGCTAACTACTGTAAAAAAATGGTCATATATCTTGTATCTATATGTACATATGCACCCCTCTGCCCCATATCATAGCAGAAAGGGGTCTTTGATGGCCTGTTTACTTGCCAGGTTAACAAATCAATAAACTAAATAAAATTTTGGAGTAGATATTCTTCTGAAATGTAGTCCTGTGAACAGTTTACACCTAAACCAGTAGAGCAGAACATCTGGTACTCAAAGGAAGAAAATGTCATTTTTTTTATAAATCATCTTGCTATAAAAGTGTGCTCCCAGACATAATAAAAAGTTGGGCTCTCCAGAGACAGAACTGATTGCATTCCAACAGTACTCAGTGTTGTGAAACCAATGTGTTTTCAATTCCACATAACCAAAGTCTGCTTTATGCATTCCCATCAACATGTCTGAGATACATGTGTTTCTAACAGAAAAAGTACTCACTCAATTTAAGCAAAACATTTATCTTCCATTAGGAAGGGATAGTGCCTCATAACAGCCCATATTTACAGCTCTCAACAGCCTGAAATAGTTTGTCACACCCAAACAGTAATGTATTCTCCAGTCATGTTGTGTCCTTTCTAAGGGAGGCTAAAATACCAAATACTAGAAAATCATTTGTTCTAAATGTACTAGATTTTTATTTTTGGTGTTAAAAGAGGTCTATTAATGCTGACAGTGAACTTGTTTCCCTACATCTATTTATTTTCTTTGCTTATTTTCCTGCTTGTCTATAGAGCTTTCATTATAAACACAGTAATACATTGATAAGGCAATTTCTAAAAAAAAAGAATAGCTATTTAATTGTCATAAACATGCAGCAGCTATAACTTGGGATCACATTTTTGTGCTGGAGAAGCTGACCCTACCAGAAAGAAGTCAAAGAAGGCATCCAATAACCAGGCACACCATTTTAAAATGATTTGTTTCAGCTATGTTGCATACAACAAGGGATTATTTGTGAAGGATAGTGCTCACTCTTCCAAATCTGTAACTAGCACTATAATCTTCTTCAGGAATAAACCTGTTTAATGTGTCTGCATGGTCACTATATTGCCATTCTCCACTCCTTTTTATTGCACTACAAAAGAAATGTTCTTCTAGGACCAGAAAAGAAAAGAGGAAAATCCAAGGATGCAAAAAAACACCCTTACCAGCCTCAGTACGAAGCTGAAATCCCTCATAAAATCCTCCAAAGCTAGTTATGAAAATGAAATTGCCAAAAATTCCAAAGACAACCACAAGGCATTTTATAGTTATGTCAAGAATCTAAATAGCAATGCTCAGATATGCTCTGAGCTACAACAGAATGGCATTAAATATACTGATCCCAAGGATATTGCCAACATCCTGGCAGATTGATTTAGTGCAAACTTCACCCCCCGCTCACACCCTAAAGGGCCAATCTCAATACCAAAAGATTGCCAAATTCTGGTAATCACAGCCACAAAGGTAGAAACCGCACTCTCCAAAGCTAAGAATACAGCATCCATGGGACCAGATGACATCCTGGGCTGTGTATTACATGAACTACAAAATGAACTGGCACCTCACCTAAGTGTCATGTTTAATCATAGCCTCACCTCAGGCTTTGTGCCCACTCAGTGGTGCACAGCTACAGTTATCCCACTCCACAAGGGGGGGTCCACCTTGTATCCCAGGAACTACTATCCCATCAGTCTGACGAGCCTGATCCGCAAAGGCATGGAATGCATTATCATGGAACTTATAAACAAAGACAGTGACAACCTTCAAACACTGGACCCCACCCAGTTTGGGTTGGTGAAGGGCTGATCTTGTCTCCTGAACCTGATTGACTTCTTTGAATCAGTCTCCAGAGCTGTGGATGAGGGTAAGGTGGTCTACACAGCCTATCCAGACCTCGGCAAGGCCTTCAACACCATCCCCCACTCAGGAATCATAGATGAACTTACTAAGCTGGGTATAAATCTCTACGTCACTCGATGGGTTGCCAACTGGTTTACTAACAGAACCCAGACTGTAAATGTAGCCAACCTCAAATCCAAGTGACAAGTGGAGTACCTCAGGGTTCAGTCCTGGGACCGCTTTTGTTTGACATCTACTTCTCTGAAGTACAGGCCAACACTAAGGGACTCTGGCTAACAAATGTCACAGATGACTGCAAACTCTGAGCCATTATTGAATCCCCAAATGATGTGGATATTCTACAAAAGGGCCTTACAGAAAAAGAGGCTTGGTGCCAGAGCCATGGGCTCAAGCTTAATGCCTAGAAATGTATAGTTATCCCCTTTGGGAAAAACCATGTACCCATGAATTACCACATAGGTGGCAATACACTAAACACCAAAAGTGTGATGAGAGACTTAGGGCCACAGATGGACAGTGGTCTCACCTTCAATAACCTCATCACCACAACAGTCAGGAAATCTTGCTATGTGGCACACCTCACCACTAAGGGCTTTTCATCCAGAAAAAAGAAGGTCATTGTCCCACTGCACTCATCCCTCATTAGACACATTATAGAGAACAACGCCCCATTTGGTATGTACCTCACAAGACATCTGCAACAGCTGGAAAGACCGCAGAAATAGCTCACTAAAAGAATCACAGGCCTAAAGCAGATGTCTTATACTGACCGTCTAAAAAAACTCCAGCTATACTCTGTGGCATATCGTCTACTCAGAGGTGATCTCTGCTTAGCATACAAGGCCATGTCAAACCCTGAGCTGTTGGACATGCTCCACTTAAAGAAATCCCAATCCCTCAGAGCCACACGCTCCAGGGATTTAAACCGTGTCATCACAATGAACAAGACATGCTGAAGGGATAGGTTCCTGACCCAGAGACTCCCCATACTCTGGAATAGACTGCCCATACATGTCAAGCAGAGCACCTACTTGGTGCTCTTCAAAAGGAACCTTGATGACTGGATGGGAGATAGGAAATTCACCCAGGGGATCACGTCAGTTGCCCTGCTAGACAGCGGTCCAGGGAAGTAAATATTGTGGGGTGAAATATCCAGGGAATTGTTATGGCTAGGCTTGTATAGGCCCTAGGGCCGATAGCCTAATACCAACCTATGAACCAGAACAGGATTTGCAAAGGCATTACTTCAGGAAATGCTGTAGCCAGCCATCCTTATGGAACTTACAAGCTGACCTGATTAGTTTTCTTCCAGTACAGATATCAGAATCCTGTAGCAGTGTTCCTTATGATGTGCATAGTACTTATGATGTGCATAATACAGTTGCATTACTTTAAGAGCAGATGCACCAGCAATACAATCATTTCTACACGTGAGACTGCCTACCTCCAGCCCCCTTGTACTATGTGCATATTTGGCTAAATAATCTTTACAAAGTACAAACTTAAGATTTTCAGCATGCTCACTACTTTTCTATGTATTTACTTAGTAATGTTTCGGGTGTTGACATTTCCTCATAAGCTATTTTTACATAATTACATTTCAGATGCTGAGCTGTAATTGGATCATCAAGGGTGTGGTGTTACTCCTTAATGTGATGCCTCTTATCTATAAGATGAGGAGTAAAAAATATAAAAGACCATTTTCTCCAACCGGGTCCTCCTCACCTCTCCATCTCTGTCTCTTTTTTGAGAGACAGCAGGTCTTCTGTGCTCTGAAGAGGAAAAAAAAAACATTCTAATTTTAAAAGACAGTAAAAATATGCTTACTACAATAATATATCTAGAACCATACAAGAAGAACTTTAGTCCTCACCACAAGATAATTAAAAGTAAAGCATTATCGGAATATGCTTTTGTACCATCAGAAGTGGATACCAGGGGACGTGGCCAAGATGGCGACCTGGTAACAGCACTTTCTCACAGCTCTCTTTCCTCAATAATATTTCAGACAGGAATTTTGAAAAAAAAAAACAACAATAAGAAGATATCTTCGCTACTAACCACTTTCTAATACCTAGAGACATCATCAGAACAATTTTTATCAACTTTCATTGGAAAATTCCTGTCAAATTAATTACTAGAAAATCAACAGCAGCATCAGCTACTCAGAATGAGCCATCTCAGAAATCCACCTCAGGACCCAACATTCAAAAAGGATTTACATTCACTTATTTTAAATATTCAGGAGTTGACAACTAAAATAGATAAGATGGATAATACATTGGACTCTTTTAAAGAAAAATGTACTCAACAACTTGAACAGCTTTAGGAAATGTAGACACAACAGAAAGGTCAAATTTCTGTCATAGAACAGTCCTTAAATGACATCGATTCCAGACTCCTGCAAGAAGAACAACAAACTGAATTTTTACTGCAACAAAATACACATCTTCTGGAGAAAATAGATGACATGGAAAACAGAATGAGAAAAAATAATATCTGAATATATGGTCTGCCAGAAAAAGCAGAAGGGGATAATATAATAAACTTTCTTACTACCTGGATCCTAAATGTATTAAAATTACTGGAAGCCCTTTCTTTTGGAATAGAAAGTGCCCACAGGTCATTGTCAACTTCGGGAAATGCATCTTTAATCAAAAACAAACCAAGATCAATAATTGTTAAACTTTTCTCCACGCAGGACAAGGAACTCATCCTCAAAAATGCTTGGACTAACTCATCCATTAAATATAATGATGCGTTAATTAGATTTGACACTGATTACTCTACAAAAGTGGTTTTCAAAAGAAACTAATTCATGCCAATAATAAAAATCTTGAATAAGAAACAACTGAAGACCCATCTTTTGTTTCCAGCAAGACTTCGTATATTCCTTCCAGTGGGAATAAAAATATTTGAAACAGTGGATTCAACAATAAAATATTTCACTACAAACAACATTTTAACACAGGAAGAATCTATGGATTGGACAAATAGTACACCAAAAAGAAATGCAGAAGTAAACAACTGGAAGACTGTTGAACAGAAGAAAAAAAAAACTAAAGGGCAAATAACTTATATGTTACATGTACCACAAAACTTTAAACAATCTCACAAAAACTAACAAGAAATCTTCTGTCATTAATCACAGTGATATATCAGGTACAGTTTCTATTTATTTTATCTCACTTAAAATTTTGAATAAATATAAACTGGGTAAATAAACATTATCATTTAGGTCTATCCTAACATATTTGAAACTTGATAACAATGTTTTTCTTTCTCTACGTCTCTGATTTAGTCATCAACAAACAAAATGTATATAGCAATATGTTCAAGATATATGCAAATGGATATCTGGTTCAAGCAGATATAACCATCTCACCATATATTTAACTATACTAGCAATTTGTTGTAAAATCTTTGAATGCACCATTCATATAATATGTCTAATCTAAGTTTTCCAATCGGGGCAGGGAGGTGAGCGGGACAAATGCATTCTTTGAAAAATGATACATTTATGTTAAATGAGTTGCATAGTTAAAGTACTTAATCCATTAATGCTGTCGTAATGATTTGATTTACTGAGATAGAAAGACAGCTTGGGTGTGCGCACATGTCTGGTTGTATGGATTATGATGTTGTAGCATCCCGGTACACCTCATGGACTCTTATTGTGTTTTTAACGTATATATACAAAGCTTCCTTATTGGAAGGGGGGATAATGTTATGTTTATTGAATATGCTTGAACTGTGTTGTAGCTATGCAGTAGAAAAATATTTTCATGAGCGATACTTTGAAAGATAAGAAAAGTCTTCACTACTTTTCCTGCTCCGTTCACGAGACAGCAGTCTCAAATATGCATACAAGTAATATATAAAGGTTGAAATTTTCATTGTAACCGCTTAGTGATTGTGTATGATGCCCTTTAAATAATATATAATTGCAATATCATTAGGCAAGGAAGTAAATCTCAAAACAAACACATCTTAAAACTCTTCGACTAGAAGAAGAAAATAATGTGTATATAGAAGATGATTGAGTTGTGCTGGATGGTTATAGTTAGTTAAGAGTTTAAACCCTTACATGCTATTACAGTAAATTATTTTACACTACTAGAATGTCATATTGAATCTTTTATATGAAGTAAAGCATTTGGTGCTGTTTGTTTTACTAGCAGGTGTCATGTAGTATGTCTCACATATAACATAGGAATGTCTTGCATATAACATAGATAAATATAAGCAAAAAAAATATTACCACAAGCGATGCCTTGAAAATCAAGAAAAATCTTCACTACTTTTCCCGCCCCGTCCACGAGACAGTAGCCTTAAATACACACGCAAGCAACACCCAAATGTCTTATGTCTTATTGCGAGCACTTTATGCTTGCGTATAACGTCCTTTGAATAAAACGTAATTGCAGCATTCCTGGACAAGGAAGTAAATCCCAAAACGAGCACTACTTAAAGTGCTAGTGCACCTGAATTACGAAGCTATATGTTGACCCTTTTGTGTTACTGATTATTACTAAACATTTAACACACTTAAACTAAATAAAATAAAACATGATTAGATTTAGTAAACAGACACTAAAACAAATTTTCTAATAGGTTCTCTATATACTAACAAAAATAGCAACCTACGCATAGTTATTGTTAAAAAAAAGTTAAATATTGTTAGATATACAGAAAGGCAATACTCTATACATAGTTATATACATTAATATTAAGAATTTCTAATACTAGAATATTACATATATACAATAAGAATCATAAATAGCTGTATGGGTTCATAGATTGCTACTAGAATATCGACCCTGGGGCTTGTATAAGTCTAGTCATGGCAGTTTTCTGGCTGTTTCTTTCCTTGATGTTTGCTTACCTGGACACCTGTTTGCCAGGGCGACCGTTATGATCCCCGGGGTGATTTTCTTCTCTCCCGTCCAGTCATTGGGGTTCTTTTCTGGAGTCTGGCAAGTCTGTGGGTCGGGAACCTATCTCTCCACTATGTTTTACTTCAGTATTTTGAATATTAAGATATGTAAAGACCATTATATTTAAGTTTATGTATATATATTTATAAATATGTACATATATTGTCATATAAGCCAACACAATTTTTGTAAAGAGTTCTGAAATATGACTTGGAAAACTACTTTCTCAAAAGTTAAAGAATAATAAATCTAATTATTTCATAAAGAGTGAGGAAGAAAATGGGAAATATTCACACAACTATAGAATAAATAATATTCTTATAGCACAGATATTACATGATAGAGACTCTAGAGGTGGAAAATTACCCTAAACAAATTGCGAGTATAATGAAACTGCAATCTAAACAGAACTTAAGTAATATGAGAATTTAACCAAAATAACTAATTAACAAGCTATTGGAGTCTTTGCAGTGTGAATTAAAGCAAATGTGTAATGTTGGATTGATATGTGAATTGTTGTACTAAGATGAAACAAATTTTGTTAAATGTAATTGGAAATTGTTTTTGCAACCCTGATTATAAGAAACTCTGCAAGTAAGATTTAACAAGTATAAGCAGGTTATTGATGTGTAAATATTATTGCTTTCACACAAATTTGCATATAATTGTCTATTAGCTGATCATATTAACTCGTTAATATATGTAAATAGTGACATACTAAGTTATGAGGTTAAGAGAGATTAGTTTAAACACTAGTCACAGATTTAGAAGGTTTGTGTGGGTACTTGTGTTACTCATGCAAAGAGGTATATTACCTCATAGAGATAGGAAAAGGTGTAATCAATTAGAATTAGTTAAATTAGAAGTTTCATTGTTTTCTTATACTGTTTTGGTGTCTACAGAAGATAAGCAGATCTTCCATGTAAACAATAGTGTAAATTATACATATAATGCAAACCAAGAGTTAAATCTATGTATTATATTAACTGTCATACAAATAAAACATAAACCAACACATGAAATATCTATCTATAAATGTTAATGGATTAAATAATATCAAAAGGAGGAGTCTATATAAATACATAAATCTACACAATCCACAAATAGTATTTCTTCAGGAGACACATCTATTAGATAAAGATATAAACAATCTCAATATTAATACCTAAACAGTATTAGTAAGTTCTCAATACAAACAAAAGAAGAGAGGAGTAGCCATATTAATGCATAATACAATTATTTCTCCTAGAATAATTAACACTTATCAAGACACATCTGGTATGTTTTGTTTAGTAAATATAGAGTTAAATAGGAAAATATACACTTTAGTTAACCTATATTGGATACCAGGACTTGGCGTAGGAACAGTAAAACATCATATTGAAGAAATATTACATTTAACTAAAGGTAGTCTAATAATGGCAGGAGACTACAACTCTATAATAGATGACAAAAATACAGATTCAAAAAGTAAAAGAAGAAAGTTACCTATATCAAAGACACTTTTGAAGTTTACAGACGCAATCTCCGTAAGAGATATAAATGAATTTGCTGACTCAGACTCATTAATTTATACTTTTTACTCACATAGATATAAGACTAGTTCCAGAATTGACAGGATATGCATATACAATGATCTAGTAACAAAAATAAGTAATGCCAAAATAATAAACTGTCCATTATCAGATCATAATGCTCTAGTTTTTGAAATGGAGCTTATGCATATAAATAATAATCCCATAACAAGAATACCTTCATATGTTACAAAATTAACAGACTTTAAAGAATTTTTTGAAGGTGAAATAAAAACTTTCCTTGAACTAAAAACCACAGAGAACATTTCAGAAATATATATCTGGGACTCCTTAAAAGTATATATATATATATATATATATATATATATATATATATATATATATATATATATATATATATATATATATATATATATATATATATATATATATATATATGGAAAAGTACTATCCTGGTATATTAATAAAAGAAAAATATGGAATAAAGACATGCTAGAATTACAAAAGAAAGCCGATAAATTAAAACTAGGAATTGAAGAAGGAAATAAAGATTTAATTCAAGAATTACTACAAATTAACAACAAATATACGGAAATTTTACATCACAAGACAATGATTAACCTAGAAAAGATAAATTAAATTCTTATTCAACAAATCCAGCACATCAGAGACAACTAGCTAATAGAACAAAAAAATAATAAAATCTAAGCAAATAAAATAATTATATATCCCTAATACAAAGAAAAAAGTCACAGACCTAAATAGTATATTAGAAGCCTTTAGATTACATTACAACTATGATAACCTTTCAAGCATCCATGAAAAACCTGACAAAGATATAAAAAATTATCTTAAAAACAAAATTCTTACTAGATTAATACAGGAACAAATTGACACTATAAGCATACCAATTACCATGACAGAACTAAAATCGCAGATTAAAAATCTTAAATTAAATAAAGCACCTGGCCCTGATAATATAATATCAGAAATGTATAAAGTAATACCTAATCAAGTTATATCTTTACTCTTAAAAATATACTCCATAGTTAATCAAAATATAATTATACCACCTTCATGGAAATATTAATTGATATCACCAATAATTAAATCAGACAAAGATGAGAAACAATGTTTGTCATATAGACCAATATCCTTATTAAACATTGATTATAAAATGTTCATGGCAATATATGCTGACAGAATTAAACACTTTCTTCCCATGCTAATACATGATGACCAGACAGGATTTATCAAAGGAAGAAATACACATGATAATCTTAAAAGAATTCTGTCATTGATAGATTATAGTAAGCATGCAAACTTGGATTTAAATATAATATCCTTAGATATTAATAAAGTATTTGATTCTGTTAACTGGAATTTCCTTACACTAGTCCTAAAAGAATATAATTTTCCTACATCTTTTATCGACTTTATTCAGTCACTATATAAAGACTCCATAGCATATGTTAAATTAGGTTCATATAGATCTGGTCCCATACTAATCAAAAAAGGAACTAAACAAGGCTGTCCCCTATCACCACTATTATTTGCATTACTTATAGAACCATTTGCAAATCAGATAAGATCAAATAGTAATATGAAAGGCATCTGCATTAACAAAACATTATCTCTTAAATTACAGTTATTTGCAGACAATATACTTCTTACCCTATCAGACACTAATGCATCTTTACAAGCTTTGTTTAAAGAAATAAATAATTTTCAAACTATTTCAGGTTTACAGTTCAATGAAAACAAAACAACAATTATGTCATGTAATACTAAAAAGAAACATAAACAAAAACTATTCCAAATACATAGCAGAGGATAATAAAATAGTATATTTAGGCATAGATCTACTTGAAGACTTAAATGACTCACTTATATATAATTATAATAAAACACTAGATAAAATATACTCAAACAAAACAGCACCAACAGTCCCAGGGAAAAAAGCTCCATGGTAAGTAAAAAAACGAGATGTCAATATATATAATAGTTCAAACCAGGGAGCTATCATGGCATCAAAGTCACGGAAGTTAATCCACAAAATCACAGAAGATAATCCACAAAATTCAGATAATGCAGATAAAATCCAGAATAAAAAGTAAAATGTAAAAATGTACAACTTTTATTAACATAGGTGAGCGCTTTCGCTAAGTAGCTTCATCAGACCTTATAACTATAGGAAACATTAAGCTCTTATATACACATAAATATACAAGCCCGCCTAAAAAACAATTACTAAATAAATTAATAAAATGCATTCTTAAAGATAAAGGATACAATCAAAACAATTCTAACATAAAAACAACTATACAACCCAACACCCAACGGGATAATGACGAAAATATAAATGTCAGAAATAATACAAAAACAATACGGAAAGAAAAAAGTGCATACAAATATAAAAATGTATAAAAATATGCATACAAAACAAATACATATAATATAAAACAGATATAACCATATATACAATTCAACTATTTATGCAATCTCCTCCTTCTTAAAGCAGGCTTAATGGACGCTTTCTCATTTAACCCTAGACCCCTATCCACTTGTAGAGTGATGATCCAACAAGTTTCTCTATACTCTGTATATGTCCTAACATCACCTTCTCTTATATTAACATTAATGGATTCAATGACCCTAAAGCCAAAGGTATGTTGTAAGCCAAAACTATTAACATGTTTAGATAGGGCATTATTAGGGAGGTTCTTCCTGATGTTATAAAGATGTTCCCTCATCCTGTCTCGTAGGACCCTGTCTGTTTTTCCCACATAGAATGCTCCACAGTGGCTGCACTCAGCAAGGTAAACCACATGTGGGGTCAAACAGTTATGATGGCCTCTAAACCTAAAGCTCTTATGCAAGTCAGGATGAGGGAAATCCTCCCTGGTATTAATGTACCTACAGAATTTACATGAACCACATGGTTCAGTGTGACCAAAATCCATGCTTACCTTACTCTGTTGACTATTACATAACATCCTCTTAAGATTCTTGTGGTTCTTGAATCTAAATCTAGTTACCTCACCTACAATATTCCCTATATCATCATTAACTAACAAAATCGGCCAATACTGTTGGAAAAGTTTAGTGACAAAACTAGTGCCACTAGAATAATGTAGGGGAATTTTAACAGGCCTAACAATTCTGTCACAAGCAGGTGCAGTAGACAGAATATTTGGACTGAAATAAGGTTTTGCTCTCGTCTCCTTCAATGAAACCAGGTCTTCCCATTGTCTTTGTAACTCTGTATGAGAATAGCCCCTTGTTAAGAGGTTGTCACAAATCCTAGACAGCTCACATTGAAAGCCTGAATCCAAAGGATTCATCCTTGAGGCTCTAATACCTTGACCTCTTATCAAATTTTTAAATACATAACCTGGGTGCATACTTGTCCTGAAAAGTAGAGAATTCCTATAACAGGATTTCCGAAACACCCCTGTATTAATAATACCTGCATGAAATTACAACTTTATACTCAAATCAAAAGACACAGCCAGCCAATAAGATATAAATTTCAATTAACGAGTTAAAATTCATTAATTCATACATAATGACTGAAACATTTCTACAATCAAGCTAAAAACTGTGAATACAAGATTTATCATAAAGGTCATATTATAATTGCGTTTGTTTTTCTTTTAAAACAGGTTTCAAACTAAGCATTGCATTTAGTCCCAGTGATTTGTCAGAATTTAATTTAAGTACCCATTTATACTCAGCTACCTCTAATTTATTACCTAAGTTTCCCCCTTTTTTATAAGGATATACTACCTGAGCCACCCTAAAACCAAAAACATGTTTATTACCATTGCCCATACAGTGTTGAGCCAAAGCATTAGTCTGTACATTCCTTTTAATATCTGACATATGTTCTGTTATTCAATCTTTCAACTTCCTGCTACATTTTCCTATTTAAAACACTGTGCATGCTTACTGGTATAGGTAACATTGTTATTTTTTTACATGTAAATTTTAGAATTGATGTTAAAAACAAATGCTTTGAAAGCAGTTTATATAGAAAGAAGACCTTTACCAACAACTATCTACATTTTCATAGTTATCACTCTAATTTCATGAACTTTAGTGTCTTAAAAGGGGTCAGTAAATTAATGAGTGATGATTTGAGTTTTTTGCATGAGGTAGACACTCTTATAGGCACATTCACTGCTGGGGTTACCCATCTAATAAACTGAAGCTCGTCACTGAGTAAGATATTAGAGCAAGATACATCAAATTTCCCCCTATTTTAATTAATGGATTTATTCCTAAAGATGGGTTAGATAATAAAAGTGAACTGTGCATGAACAGTGCATTTCTTAATCAATGAGTCTGGATGACAATGAAATTAAAAAAGTGATAGGATATAACTGGAAAGTCATCCTTGGCAACCTTGATTTAATAAGAATGAAAGGGGATCATCTCAAATTTGTATACAAAATAAGTTGTAACATAAAGGAATTGCTAGTGAGACAAAGTATATACAACTTCAGTGTTAGTGTTAATCAAGTAGGGAAATTTCCTTGTATGAACTGAAAACAGTGTAGCTTTATTAATCATACTCAAAGTGTTTATTTTAAACTCTCGTATAAAAAACATCACAGCTAAGGAAAGATGTGATTATAAATCAGAAGGTATTGTTTATCTGGCCAGTTTCTGTAACTGTGACCATTTCTATGTAGGTAAAACTACTAGGAGGTTGCTGCAAAGGATTTCTGAACATAAATGCAATTAAAAACAAAGACTATACTAACACACCGGCTAAACATAATAGTTTTTGTTCTGGGTTTAGGAAATTCTGCTTTTTTATACTTGAAAATGTTGACGAAAGTTTGTATATTAGTAGTTTTAACAGTGCACTAGAAAATATAGAATGCAAGTGGCAAATTACTTTGAGTAGACAAAGAACCAGGACTGAATGAGACCATTAACACTAAATGTTTAAATGTTTATTAGTTCAGTATTTAATTTTTTCATGTAAATACGTTTTTAAAGTTGACTAGTACTTTTTAATTACTGATACATGAATCAAAGTATTTTATTGAATGAATGGTCCATTGTGTCATTAAGATGATGCTGTATAAGAATGTGATTTATTGTAACTGGCATTTCTGATAAAGTTATGTTGATATTAAAGAACAAAAGCTTTAAAATGTATTTTTTTATTCTGTGGCTGAGAAGTCATTTTTTAAAAGGGTTTTGACAGTCGTTTTTTAGTTTTAACAGAGTGCAGTTGATAATTTTGCTTTCACATGTTAAAGGCTCGATAAACCAACTGTCACTCAAAGACGTGCAGAGCAATCAATTTATATGCATATGCACACGCGCGCACACACACACACACACACACACACACACACACACACACACACACACACACTCTAAAGAAACAGAAAAAAAAACAAAAAATGCATGGATCACACTCATTTGCATTTAATGTGCACCACTGCAGACAGCAATTTCACCTTAACGGCTTTTCCAATGCGATTCTCAAGTGATAAACTTGTATAGAAAGAGATAAAAAGGGACCTGATTGATTATAATACCTACAAATCTTTGAAAAGCAAATAAAATAGCTGCATTGCCACAAACTCCAAAAAAAGCACATATTGTAAACTGTTTCAAAATCATCAATCTGTTCAACAGCTATTTCTAAACAATAAAAGATGGATAACTCATCTTTCCCAAGATTAATTCAACTATTTGCTACAGATGCATTGCTCAAGAATCTGTGTCATTTAAGAGACAAATATGCAAAGATTTCCAAATTATATATTATCACCGCAAAAAAGAATATTTTATGGTTTGAACGTACTTCTGTACATCACTGCCAATTTTTAAATAAAATGAATTTGCTTAATAGCAGAAAAGAAAACAACATACACACATGGATTCATTAACAGCATAACCATACCATGCCATATTTACATTATTACATTTTTAGCATGATAAGCAGCATTGCTAATCGCATATGCATGTGAACAAGCCAGTTGGGGCAAGGAAGACGCCCCACTCTCAGCTACTGCACAGGCTCTCTGTCATAGTATGGTAAGCTAACTCATGGCCACTTCTAAATACAGGAAGCAATCAAAGAGGACAATACAGAGAAGTATGTCATCAATGGAAATATAAGCAACATAGATACCAGGCTGAACTGCTGGTCTCTAACAGGAAGTCATGGAGAGGGTGAATAGTAGTGTGCCATATAATAAAATATGACATGGGAAAGTATAATATAAAAATAAATAGAACAATTTTGCCATTTCAACACACTTTGAAATATACATATGAGACGTATGATATAAATGTAAGCAACAAAATGCACCACACCTAACAACAGTGGGGAATTTTAGATGTGCCCATACTATGCTGTGAAGGTAATTGAAAAGAAAATGATGGCTCTCGATGTATGTTAATGCCAGTATATCCATGTTGTACTGTAGAGTAATACTCTTGCAGACATCATATTGCAGCAGGCCATAAAAGACATATATGTGAACTGTATTATTTATATATATATATATATATATATATATATATATATATATATAGATATATAAAATGTATATATGTATATTATATATATATATGTGTGTGTGTGTGTGTGTGTGTGTGTGTGTGTGTGTGTGTGCGTGCGTGCGTGCGTGTATATATATATATATATATATATATATATATATATATATATATATATATATATATATATATATATATATACATATATATATATATATATATATATATATATATATATATATATATATATAATAGTCCTCAAGGAAAATGAAACTAACTCCAACAGTGAAATGTGTCATACAACCACCTTAGCAAGGTTAGCCAGTGAAGCAGTCATGTTGCAAGACCTTATAACACATCACACATCCATGCATAAATTCATGGATCAAAAAAATAAGTCATTAAAGCCATTAAGACCATGTGGCCCAAAATGTCCATCCCAGCACAAGTAGAAGAATCCAGATAAATGAACCGTATGAGGCAATGCCAGCATTCCCCCACATAATGTACACATTCATGACAAAATATCTTGTACACGGGGAAATGTAACAGATCACAGTACAAACAGAATCACTGAGCGATGAGATTGAATCCCCTGCTAATGTCATTGATATTCTGTAGACAACTGTCGTAACACAGCATGATACAGATGCAATGGGAGTTAGTTAATTGGAATAGCACATGTCTCCTGAGCTGGACACTTGATATCAGAGTAAACAAAATGCACAGACCTGTATTTGAACTCCTGCTTCTATCGAAGGATGGTTATTATTAAGGATGCTAACAAAGTACTCATAAAGGAGATGACTGCAAAATACATTTCAGAGAAATATAATAGGTGATGTCAAGGCAAACAAAACTCACAGACCAGTCTTCAAAATGCTGCATTTCACTAATGATATAGCCAGGAAATAACAAGACATGCTAAGGGAGTAGTCATGACATGGGTAAACATAATGTACAGACCAGAGTCTGAACCCCTGACTTTTCACATTGATGTTGCAAAATCATGGGTGTGAGTAAAATATCCCACAGACATAGCTACTGTAAAGATGTGTGAATGAATTCACATGGACATGTGAATTAAAAACTGATGCAGAACATAAAATGAAAACTGAAAAACAATGACATGATACAGATGGGGAACTAAAACAACACTCTAATGGTTATGGACATAAAGCCTTGCTAGATTTTACTTTTGGTTTTTACTGATTTGTATTGCTGTGTGCCCTTTTTACTCATTGTTTTAGTTTGTGTTTGGGATATTTTGCAGACACCCTAATGGTTGTCAATATCAGCTGGGTATGATAACCCTGTGTTTCTAAAGGGTAGACAGACATTCCACTTATGCTGTGCTGATGATGCCATAAGAAGGCTGAAACGTGTATCCACAACTAGGGGGTGGCTTTATTGACCTGAATTTGTCCATAAATAGACTGCAAAATGTCCTGGACATTCAGAATTGCCATATAGCTGAAACACCTGATATCCTTAAAGGGTAATTTGCATATATCCCATGTTGCCTCTGAATCAAGAGGTTTTAGGAATCACATAGTGGAAAGTCTAACTTTGCTAGATTTTTTTTTGATGATTCAGGTGGGGAGTAAAAGTCAGCATTCACTGTATGAACCACTGCATTATTATACTGAGGAGTGGAATCAGCCAGATGAATGCATCATGTTACCACATTATACAGTTATATAACATTATTAGCATATGATAATGATGGTTGTCAACATTCCAGAGGTTAACTAGACATTGCATTGAACCCCTGCTTGCCTAACTCACAGTGTCTTGACTAGAACACTAAATAACAGCACCACAAAAAAAGTTATAGAATACGTATCGGAAAGTAAACATTTGAACGAATGTCATCCACAGCATGCAGCAATGAATGTGATCATGGTTAAAAGTGAGTGAAAGCCTTACGGTATCAAAACCCTCCACCCAAGAAAGTATCATATGCAAGTGTGATCTGACACATTACATATGTTTACTAATTCAGTATTGCATATCAACCATTTATTCACATGCTGAGACTGGATCTGAACCCCTGCCTGCCTACCTCACAGATCTTGACTTGTGTACTAGCCACTGCTGTCACAGAACTACTTATTCAACAGCTGTAAGAACATTTGAAGGTAGCATGACAACGTTATGGAAGACTGACATATTACATAGTAAAAGAGACACCAGTAATCGGTGTATCATAAGCCTCAGCATACCTTATTGACAAATTTATTATATCAGTTTATGCAATGAACATTGGAAGCCACTACAGCTTAAATAAATTTCTATGCATACCTAAATTAGTATTGCTTTATTTCATGCATTGTAGCAAAGTTCATCCATGCAATAGTCACCATATCATTACAGTTGCATTCTGCTTTTTCTTCATCTTCTGGTATAGGATGTTAATTGTCACTTACCATTTCCTAAATATGAATAGTGATGCTGCTCTATGCCAAGCATTGCGCAACAGTTAACCTAGAAAGAGTAATTGGTATTGTACTCCATTGTCCATGTGTGTGTGATGTGATAACTGTGTTACTTATGAAATGTTCTGGTAGGGAATGATATATGCATCTAACAGTACTACCAAGTGCAAAGTAGTGGCACAGAAGTCATGTTGGAGAAACTATTACCCAGATCAATGCTGTAAAATGTGAAGGCACAGAGGAACATGTGTCTGACAATCCACAGATGACGGGAATGTTCACAATGGAAGACAAGAAGGTGATGACATAAGCATTGAGTATGAGCATTGTAGATGACAGGGGCATATAAAACACACTGAAGTGCAACCTATGCATCTTTGAGTGATATTCTCCATATCAGTGCAATATGCAGTGTTCCCAGTAAGTCTGTGTGTATGTGTTCATCATTGAAAATAACAGTTACGTGTATTACATTTGCAGAATGATACCAAGGCATAAACGCAAAGGATGTCAATACTGCAGTCATTAATATCAGTCTACAAATGTGGTTTTAAGTTTAACTGTTCAATGGCAGAAGTTTCAGAATGAGAAGAAAAATGTGAGACAATCCCACCCTCAGTGGTACCCCAAGTGCACTAGACTAGACTCCTCATATCATTTGCACTTTGAAGCATGAATCCATATAGAAACAACATAAGTAACAGACGTTATTGTCATTCTGTCAGGACTGCTTACTGATGCACAATGTTGCCAAGCTCAGTTGTCTGACCAAGGGCAAAGTCTTAGCACCTGAACGGGAATGTTCTTCATCTTTGCAGTAAAACAAAGTGTTGTTGTGCCCTCCAGTGAAGCTGCTTGATACCAAGTACAGTGCATGATAAGAAAAAAGAATATAAATGAGAAACAATGGCTGTATAACCCATGCGTTGCCATGAATATGTTTATGTCTTTTTAAAACAGATTCTATGTCGGAAATGAGACGGTATGACAGAGAGGTGAAGAGGAAACAAACAGATGGTTGCACAGATGCTGGAATGCCATAATAAGAACATTGCAGTCATGTAAGTCTTATGATGCCAGTGTAACTGCAATAATATCTTTTCTGATAAGATTCAAGGCTTCCAAAAACTACAAGCAGTGTTGGTAACTTCCTGTTTGTGAGAAAAGTAATCTCTTTTGTGTCTGTGAGTTGCTTAAACTGACAGACCTCCTTTCTGTTTTATCTGTTCCATTTTGTTTTTTGATTTGAGAAATCTCCTTGACCTGGTGTTTCTGTTCTATGTAGCAGATAGACACTTAAATGACCCAGGCTGCACATTGCACATTTTTTTCTTACTGGTTAATTTGTTGCTTGAGTGATACTTAAATACACAGGGTATATCTGTGGCCTTGTCTTTTCTGATAAGACTTTAAGGCCTGCAAAAAATACAAACACTGTTGATGATTCTCTGCTGGTTATTTTTCCCATGTACCCTTGCATTCCTTGATTCAGTTTAAACTTGGTGATTTTAAAGCTGCCAGTCCTTACTGTAAATCAGTGGCGGCTCGTAGCATCAGACTGCAGGACTGCATCCCCCCCCCAGCTTTGTGAAGAAAAGAAAAGAAAAGAACATTTATTTTGTAAAATAAAATATTTAATTAAACTGGCTGACTAGTGCTCAAGTGCTGTAAATGAGTCCGACTGACTCACAGCAAAGTCTCGGAACTCGAACTGTGCATGCAGGTTGCTCAGCGAGTTCCAAGTTTTTTTTCCTGTAAATCTGGACTGTCTCAGACTGCTGTAAAGGCAGTCCAGATTATGGAAAGTACTGCATCAGTGTGATGCCCAGAAGTCTGTATGGTTAACCACACAGCAAAGTGGAAGGGGGTTAGACTGTCACGTCCGCAGTCATGTACATGACGTTAATGGCAGGATGGCTACTGATTGATTCTCACTCTCTTTCTGAAAAAGACAATGAAAAACAATCAGTAGTAGGAAGCAGTACAAGTACCTTTGGTTACTTGCTAGTTGCTATGGCTTGTGCTACCATTGCTGCAAACAGCTTTTTTGGGGCTTGCTATAACTACGGAGAGGAAAGATTTCTGAATCCTCAATCCTCCTGACCTAGCTACTTCATTTTTGTGTTGTGACGAAAATGGACAGTCTCAGTCACTCATCAATCATTTGATTTTTTTTTTTACACTTGAGGACGATGAGGTAAGTCAAAGCTGTGATGTCTGTATGTGCAGGAATAAATGCGCCACAAGGTTCTCATCTACCATGGGAATGTCTGACTCCATACCAAAAAAAAAAAAAAATAATAATAAATGAATGGGCCAGTTGAGTGGAACTAGAAGTGACATTGGTTGGGGTCCTGACTCATGTGAGGGTGGGGATGGGGGTGGGGTAAAAAAAATAAGATTTGCAACTCAGCACAGCGAACAGTTTTTCAGTGTATTATTATATAAGAATAACCATATTACAACTAAAAAAACATTTTATCAGGAGCTTGAAGTTTGCTATTTGTCTTCTCATCTTCATAAGTAACTGTAGAATTACAAGTGCAGAGGGAAATTCATATGCTTTTTAAAACTGTCTTTGTTCCTAGGAAAGACGAAATTATAAGGTCAAACTTATTAGCATTTGATGACATTTTGGATTAATAATATTTGTACTTTTCAACTTCATTCTTAGGGAGCATGCCAAATCTAGCATTTATAAGGACCACTTTTGAATTGTTATAACCTGAATGCATAGGTCTATGGGTATTGTCCTAACTCTGACCTGATGTATATAATCAATTAATTTGCAAAATGTATTTATGATATGGCATAGATTGCAGACTGTGCCACTGTGGAAGTATTCCAGCATAGGGGGCATAGAAGGCTGTTTCCTAAATAAAGACATGTCTATGAGTAGCATTTTTTGATATACATATTTATAAAGAGGTGCCTTAGTTCTGTAAGCATTTAAGTTGTCTTCTCAGGCAACAAAATAAATATAATAAACAAAAACAGACTTACCCTCTGACAACTGTTGATGTCAGAAGCATTTATGTTTGGAAGTTAACACCATCAACAGAACCACATCTGAATGAAAGTATAATAAAATAGCTATAGAGAACAGTGCACTTAAATATTGCTTAACTTGACCAATTTCTGTTGTTAGACAAATATATATTACTTTTGGAAGTGCATGGTTATTAGCTGAAGTGGACAGCAGGAAATGCTGTTTGTAATATAGGGTAACTGAATCATTCATTTTCAGGGTGCAGCATAATGCTAAGTGTGAGAGCAAGTGCTTATTGGTAAAGCAGGTACAATGAGAATCCTGGGAATCAGCTGCATGTGGAATATATCAATATATAAATGCTGCTTCTAATACCGAGCAATTTGCCAGTGCTGGCATACACTATGGCAGATGTACAGATTATAATGCTTCCTGGTCAATGTTCACCTTCTCAAAAAACATGTGATAAGTGTGTTAAACATCTGACAAGTAATACAATTTGAGACTGGGAGAGTAAACAACAATGGAATCATATGCAAGAATATTTTAACTTTAAAAAATTACAGAGCATTCATATTGAAATTGTGAAAGATACATGCTTCAAAAATGAGTGCTTTACCACATACCTTATCATGTGTTACATTTAAAAGATAAGTATGTAGACATAGATAAAGCATCTCTGGATGCATTTGTTTTGAGAAAACGTTGTGGATTAATGAGAAGTACTTTCATCGGAGGCATTTTTTGTACATATGGACAAGGTGCTAAAAGATAACAGGACAGTTGATAAAATCATGGCACAAAAAGAATAGGATCTAGACAAGACTTGATGGAGAAGTTCATTGCATCAGCTCAGATAGAGTTCAAGGAATAGATGGCAAGACTGGTTATGAATAGGATCCTGGCTGCATATTATATGCTAGTATGGGTACAGAAAGCAAGAAGTACATTGAATATTTTGGGAGAATTAGAGTGAAAATAAGATCAGAACAGAATAAAAGACTTTGTGAGATAAGAGCAGTATTTGATGAGACAGTTGAGTCTGTGACTTAATTTTGTCTCAGAGTCTATTTTAATGCAAGGATATAATGAGTCAGTCTGCTCTGTACTTTTTCAAAAGATTCAAAGACTATATATGACGAGCAGAGTATTTTGGACTGGGATGTGGAAATGAAAATTTCTCTTAGTGTTTAAATGTCATGGCACTTACTCAACACATTCTTTATGAGAAAGAATTGAGGCTCCTGTTTTATGCAGGTTGGATAAAAGAAAAGGAAAAATGCAAAAAAAATAAAACCAAATAAACCAAGCAGAAGGAGACTGCCTTAAATCAAAAACTAAGCTCAACGAAAACCAAATAAGGGAGCCAAACAGCTAAAAAGCATCTATTTATTAAACAGTGGTAAGAGCTCTCGTACAGACACTGTACTTCTTCAGACCATGAAAAAAATAAAATCAACCATTTAAATAATGCAACCAATAAAACAATAATTAAAAGCAACAAAACATCCTCGACTTCAATGGATTAATTTACGAGACTTCAATACAGGCTTTAAAGGCACACAGCCATTTAAGCCTGGTACTCTATGTGCAAGTACTGCGGTGGTGGTGCTGCAGTAGCGTTATCGCCTCACAGTTAGATGTTGCCTGTTCGATTCTCAGAGCGTCTTCTGTGTGGCGACATACGTGAATGGGCATTTCTTCGTTGAAAGTTGTGCGTTAGGCACGGCAAGCCAGCACATAAAAATCTACTGCCAATCATTAGCTGATCGGAGTTCCACTGTGGCGACCCCTAACTGGGAAAAGCCGAAAGACACAAACAAACAAACTCTATGTGCTAGTAGCCTGATAATCCATTTACTCTCAGGCACTTCCAACCTATTATTTAAATTACCCCCTCTTTTGTCTAGATAGATCAACTGTAAAGCTAAAAAAACAAATCTATGCCCGTAATTACCCTTTACATGCCTATATAATGCACTAGTAGGATCTTTGTTCCGACATAGCAAGAGCTTGAATTCCCTACCCACCACCACTTGTTAAATTTTTGCCTCATATTTTAAAATAAATAATGACAGGCATTTGAATTTCAGAATTCATATTCTTCAGAAAGTGCATGGCAACACAAAGCATTTTACTCTATCAGTTTTCTGTTTATAAGATCAATATTTGAAATTTGTCCTTATTTTTGGAGCTGTATTCCCCCATTATTGGCTTTGTCCAGGTTTTTTGTGCTAACAGGTTGAGAACTATGGTGAGAACTGAATTTACTGAATATGTTTGGGGGCTGTATTCCCCCATTATTGGCTTTGTCTAGGTGTTTTGTGCTAAGAAGTTGAGAGAGCTATGGTGAGAACTGAATTCACTACATGATAGCCATTTAAGTTTCAGTCTCTTTCAGGAAACAGCTGATTTGGCATAGGGTATGTTGCTCTGACTGTAGTGCGGGTCTATATTAGAAGATCGAATGTTTAGGTGATTGAACACCTAAACATCGATCTGCTAATATTGAATCCAAAAATTTCAAACCCCCCAGGGAAACACACATGGTCAATAAAACAAAAAAAACCCTATACATGCAAACTAAGTAGGAGGCTTCACTGCCCACACCCACTGATGTGGGGGGTTGTGCCCCCACCACACCCCTCCTAACTAAATATACCAACTCTAAGATTGCTCAACAGTACGGAAATGGCAAAATCCGGCGAATGGCCAAGGGAAATCTTTCCCTGCGTTAAATCATCCATTCGCCATTTTTTTTGCTTTTAATATTAGAAGATCAATATTTAGGTGCTCGATCACCTTAACATTTGATCTTCTTATATAGACCGCTGTATTGCACAGGGTCCTGGCTTCAAGACTTGGCAGTGAAATGCATGGTGATAACACAGCATTTTATTCTAGCAACTTTCCAAGATTATGCAAGTAATGTTTAACATGTGTCCCTAGTTTGGGGGCTTTTGTCCTCCCCCTAATAAATTTTGGCTTTTTCCAGATTTCTTGTGCTTCAAAGTTGAGAGATACAGTTGAGTGTCGAGTGCATTTTACAAGGAGCTGAGAGCTTAAAAAGAAGTTTAGTGCTGCTTATGCTGTGTCTGCTTGCATTGTTAATAGCACAACAGGTAGTGTACTTACTTTTGATGCAGAAGATTATGGGATCTACTCCCACATTATATAGACACATTACTGATACTGCACTGTGCTGTACTTTTAAAGGGGGTGGATGCTGCAGCCCTGAGAATGTCCTATTTGGCAAACATACCTAGTAACGATGAACCTGTTATCAGTTTGCCATCCATTTCCTATTGCAATATTACTAGCTTATCATTTTTTTAATGTAGGATAGGCAATGTATTCCTCAAGAGCAACAGGCACTTCATTTGACAATGTAAAGGGTGAACAATGAGTATGGGGATAGGATGAGGCACAAGGTGATGCATAGCCTGCAAGCTCAGACACAACAGAAAGTCACTGCTAGGAATCACAACAAGACACTGCATTCCCTAGAAGCTCTCCTCACACTGGAGAATGCTAACATCTGTGCAGTTACTAAAACATGGTTCAAAGCTACGTTATGCACTCCACAGAAAGCACTCCAAAAGTGGCTGGCTATAATGCCTTTCATGCATTCCAGCCACTCACTGAACATGAAAGAGCAAAAGGCAGAGGGTTTATCTATCTACATGTAGGATAATTGTAAAGACAATGTATAACAACATCTTACACTCACTGGCATAGAAACATGCACTGATTGAACTGAAATGGCTTCATCACATCATTTGTATGTTGAGCCATGAAAGCAGTTACAGAGAACAGAATAACCTTACATTGCTTTTATTTCTTTCGGAATTGCTTGCTGATGGGCTTCAATGCTAAACTGACTTGCACCAATGATGACAAATTCTTATTACATGCTTGGATATTTTCTTCATTTTTGCATAACATGAGAACTCACAGCAGGTTCTTCTGCTTTATGCCCAGTGTCATGCAACAGATGAGTACAGAAAGAGGTATTTCTGTTTATTAGCCACGTATTGCCATGTGCGGGTATGTTCATCTATTTTTTGATCAGTTTAAAGGTGTGAAGTGGAATGATAGGACAAGGATGAAAATAGGGAACATGGAGAGGGTAGGATACCAGATGAGTAATTCAGGAATGAGCAGAATGGTAATGGGATAGGACCATATTTCTCAACTTCTGGTAAAACAAATACATGAAAGTGCTTTAAGTAGTCAAACATTCATAGTATCGAACATCTGTAATGCTGGCAGAATTGATTGAAGAATCATATGATCAGTTTTGTCCCCATTACTGTGTGGGAGGTAGCAGGACAGCAGGGAATGGGGATTTGTCCTTACACCGCTGTTGTGTGATCTTGGAGTTGGTATATATATAATTAGCAAGGATTGTGGGGGACAAACATCAATTTTTCTTTTCTGTTTTTTTCAATTTTTTCAGTATTTTGATGGTTACTATTTTGGCATCTGGTTTTTAAGGCCGACTTTTTGGTATTTCGATATTTTGAAGTACATATATATATATATATATATATATATATATATATGTGTGTGTGTGTGTGTGTGTGTGTGTGTGTGTGTGTGTGTGTGTATATATATATATATATATATATATATATATATATATATATATATATATATATATATATATATATATATATATATATATATATATATATATATATATATATATATATATATATATATATATATATATATATATATATATATATATTTATACAGTAAACTCTCAGTTAACTGGCACCCAAGGGGATTGGTAGATGCCGGATAACTCTAGTTTCTGGTTGCTTGAGAGTTACTGTTAAAAATAGACCTGACTAATACTTTACCAATATTATTTGTTTGGTTTGACTTGTTCTTAGTTTATCAAGAGAGGAAATTTATTCCTGTCTTGCTTTTTAAAACTCTAAAAACATAAGGTATGTTTCTATGGGGGGGGGGGGGGCAGAAAGTGCAGCACATGAAAATTGTACTGTTTCTTTGATTTTTTTTTTTTCTGGTAGCTTGAGAGTTCTGGTTGCTTGAGTTCCAGTTAACTGATAGCTTACTGTATGTGTGTATGTGT
The DNA here is from genome assembly GCF_019279795.1 of Protopterus annectens. Taxonomy (NCBI): domain Eukaryota; kingdom Metazoa; phylum Chordata; order Ceratodontiformes; family Protopteridae; genus Protopterus; species Protopterus annectens. Next base: position 1,133,115,078 of record NC_056741.1, on the reverse strand, counting down.
CTGTGTTTAGACACCTTTCTCGAATGAAGAAATTATACATATTTTGTAAAACTAAATGCACGTGAACTGGCTAATTGGACAAGATCAGCTGTGTAATGCATATACAAAGTATACAGTTAAGTATGGGAAGTTATTTTTTGTGGGACAGGTGCCCTTTTTTCATTTTCTGAGAGACAGGAAAGACGGGGAAGGAAGGCAGGGATGATAGAGACAGGTAAGAGTAAGATGTTAAGTTGAAGGACATGATAGACATGACTTTTAGGTTTGACAGTGGACACAAGAGGAAGGGTGAATAATGAGTATGGGGATAGGATGAGACGCAAAGAGATGCATAGCCCACCAGCTCAGATGCAGTTAGAAATTCATTCCTCACCTTGGGAGCCATCACCAGTGGGTCATGCCTCAGTTACTGCAAGTATTGCTGCAGAACACTTTCCACTTGGCCAAAGTGGGCATTGTACCTGCTGTCATGGATCTCTCCCATGAGCTCTGGTATCTCCTGAACGGTGACATAATTACCATCTCAATTGGCACTTATTCCAGTGGCTACCTGTGCACCATCACCAGGTGTAGGGCTATATGACATGGGTGGTGCAAGCAAAGTAAGACAAGTGGAGGTCACCCTGACAGGCTGTGACCCAGATATGCTGAGTATTTCTCCTACCTGTGAAGGGATGACAGACCATGCTGAAGTGGTCAGTGCAGGTCTCTGTTCTTCTACATTGCATCAGAAATTGAGTCAAAAACAAAGAAGAGACAGAGAGAGAGAGAGAGAGAGAGAGAGGGAGGTAGGATGAGGAAAAGATATAAACAGAATAGTAAAAATGGCATACCCAAGGTATTTTCCCTAGGCCTGCATTAGTGTTGGAGAATAATAACCACAACATAAGGTGTGCACTTATTGTGGTACCTGCATTATTTGTGTTATTTACTGTGTCCTACTGTAAGTTCTATGGAATAATAAATGTAGGCAATTAACACATCACAATTATGCATTTTTCTGAAATGAACCAGCATCCAAATGGCACTGCACATGATACTTAAAGTGAAGATCCTCTTCTCCCTATGTGCAGATGATTCAAATCCTGATTAAAAACAGTCATCACCCTTGCATGGTACTACTATTTATGGTATAGAATTATCCAACTCTACTTTCTTTTTACTGTGTTGTTGTCAGTTAATGTTACTGTGATGGAGAATTCTTTAACAAATTAACAATGTATAACAAACGGTGGATAAAAAGAGTGAAGGAATAGACATACCGCAATGATGTCATAGCATTCAAATGTTTAATCTGTTAATCATTAAACACAATCAATGACTTATAAAGCATTTCCATTATAGCACACCCAATTTATTTAAACCTCTTCCCTACTCACATTACTTGTCTGACTTTCATTGCTATGACATTTAAAAGCAGGCCATAACGATATCAATGTTTATCTTACTGTGGTAGTGGGAATTAAACCTATAAGTGTCATTATGGTTTCAGTACATATGGACATTACATGTCTATATTTCAATAGTACCAGGTAGCACTTACAATACTGGCAAAGTACATTTACACTCCAAGATGTTCCCTGGGATTCAGTAAGTTTCCGTGCAGGAATAGCTTATTCCTGCACAGAAGTGAACGTTTAGGAGCAGTATGGCAGTGTGCCATGCATAGTAATGAAGGCACGCTACCTAAGCTCCTAAATGGACACGGAGCATGGACAGGTTCAGGGGGTGTGTCTGAGAGCAGAGCTCTCACAATATACACTCCCCCGCAGACAAGAACTGCAGTTTGGCAATACAATGAGCAACCCCCTCCCAAGTTTATAAGAACAATATTTAAAATATAATAATATAAACAATTGTTTTTTTTTATCAGACAGATTAAATTTAACCATAGGTGTGTGGGTTTGCCCATTGCTTAGCTACGTATACTGTACCTTAAATGGCACAAGAAGATAAATATCAAGATACATTCAAATAAAGCAGAACTGCAATAGTGTAATGGTCAGAGCATTCACCTTATGAGCAGTCATTCCCGGTTCGATTCGCACTCCAGTAAATTCCATTTTCCATGTCAAATCACTATATGAACAATAGTTTTTGTTGTATAACCTACTAAATAACATACATTTGTGAACTTGAGTACTGCATTAAATGTAGATATGAGGTGTCATTGTAATATTGTTGTAAAATCCACTGATAACACAAGTGCCCCATACTGTATATGTACACATGAATCAGGGATGCAAATCAAAGGTATAATGTGTAATGAATGATAAATCCATAGAGTGTCCAAATCCACCACCTTCCCAAGAGCCATGTTACATTTCTGTCAAAATTAGTGCGGGGGTAAGCAGGAGTAAGCACTTGTAAGCAGTAGTAAGGTGGTATAAGCCTGTTTGTGCAGGGATAAGCAATGCACACAAATGTTAAGCAATACTGAAGCTAACTCTCTGAAAGCATATTTAACCAGAAGTTAGCATTGCTTACTGGTGTGCAAACCTGTGCCAACCTGCTTACAATTGCTGAAAAGTGCCTTAATCACTCTGTATCCAACGGCCGCTGTTATGCCCAGCAACAAAATAAACAGCCCTTGTAGGTCTTGAACCCAGGACCCTGTACACTATAGTCACAGTAGTTAACCAGAAAGCTATCACACCAGTAGATAAGACTGAGGTATCACTAAACAGATCCTCACTAAAGGAAAATAAAACTTAACGTGAAAGGAATCTGTATACAGTGTATTGTTGTATAATCTAGTACATAACATAAATATGTGAACTGGAGTACTGCATTAAGTCCAGATGTGAGGTGTCACTGTGATAAATTGATGAATTCCCCTAATAAACACAAGGACCCCATATAGTGTACGTACACATGAATCATGGATACCAAAAACATATATAACATGTAATGAATAATAAATCAATGCCAAACAGCAAATAGAATGCAAATTAAAAAATTAAGCAATGCTAAGCATTGCACAGCCCTGCTTACTAGGTGTAACCAATGTGTAGGCCAGCTAAATCAGTCTGCCCATTGGTATACCCCTTTAAGCAATGCCACCCTTAGGTAAGTAGGTTTGCCCATAGCTTAGCATTTTCAAAACCATCCAGTCATGGCAAAGAACAGGAAATAAGCCCTATTTAAACCCAACAGGTGGGAATACATCTTATAACTGGTTGCAGCTTCTTCCTGTAGGCACTATGACCAGTGTGGGAGAAGGAGTGCACTTCCAGGTGCAGCGCTGGTGCATCCAGGAGTCCAAAGTCATGGCAGGGCTCCTTGTTAAAGACCATAACCAGAGACTGCTGCAGGGCCAGTACCAGGGTTCCCAGTATAAAGCGGAAGCCTGGAACCATCTCACCCAAGACCTCACCAGTGCCATTGGCATACCTCAAACTGGTGAGCAGGTCAGGCATCACTATGGTGACCTGAAGCGGAGAAAGAGGGAGCTCTTGGATCAGTGGATCCAAGAGGCTAGGTGGATGGGTGATGTCCCAGCCGTGTGTAAGTATCAGTCTACTACCTGTTTAATAATTGCCAGCTCATGTATATTATGGATAGGTATGGCTAAATATTCCTCTTATGTCTTTGACACTGGCAGACGAACGGCTGTGAACGGGGAAGCCCATGCCTGTAGATTGCAGAGGTTGGGTCGCGAAGCACATAAGTAATACTCTTGCATGTACTATCATAAGAAATAAATCTAAAAGTAGTAGAAAGTTAATTGCCAGTATAAAACCTGTATTGTGTATGGCATGTACTGAATGCACCAGACAATATGGCAGGAAGAGTCTCATATAGGTTTTATGTAAATACAAGGTTAACAGCCTGACAATAAAGGTCTAACTGCCGGACTGCTTGTGTTTACTCTGGTATCATATGGTAATGTAGTGTTGCACTCTCTTAATAGTACTGTTGTATTAAGCACTGTTACCCACACTGTGCTACATAAATAAAATGTGTAGGAATGTCTGTATACAGCTGCTGTAATCACAAGAGGTCATACTGTACAATTGAGAGAGACTTACAAAACAGTGAAAAGATAGACAACATAATCTAACTAGTACACTCAACTGAGACATAAACTGTTGTCTTTTTAGCACACACAGCCATGGTTCAAATCCTGGGAGTGGTAGTAAGCAGTATACAGAATCATACCCCACAATTATACAGATTTGTCCAGAATGCCCAGTTAATTGGCCCGTATCTGTTGCCTGTCACCCTGTCCCCCTGGCAAATCAGTGGGATGATCCCAGAAGTTTTGGCAGTAAATAATGACATACAACTGATTGTCAGACATCATAACTGACAGAAATATATCTATAAGAACAAACCTGTCACTCTAGCAACTCACCAAAGTGTTATGAGAGTAATAAGCAAAGTATGTCCCATCTTCACCCCCATGTTGTGAAGCTATGACCAGAGTGTGTGCAGTAAAAGAGTGAGACGTGTGCATAATAATAATGTGGAATCTGGTAATATGTGTAGCAACATTCAGGTAGTGCTAACAAACACTCGCCCCACAGATCTGTCAGATATGAAAACTGTGCCTAAAAATAAAAGATTGAAATCCTGAACTGGTACTGTTTATTCTGGTATTGTATGGCATTGTTAGTGTTGTAGTTTCTCTGAATAATAAGGTATTACTCATCACTGTCATCCACATTGTGCTACATAATAAAACTGTCTAGGAAACCCTGTATAAGAGTATTGTAATTACAAGGTCAAATTGTAAAACCATGGGAGACTTATAGATAGAAATCAGAGAAGAGATACACAGCAATATCTATATAGCACACTCAACTGTGATGTACACTGTTTTATTTTTAGCAGACACAGCCATTGTTCGAATCCTGGGAGTGGTAGTAAGCTATATGCAGAATCATAGCCATCAGCTGTACAAATTTGTGCAGAATGTCCAGTTAATTAGCTCATATCTGCTGGCTGTTACCCTGTCCCCCTGGTATATCAGCATGCT